>NW_027532001.1:270691-270934 GCF_008692635.1 Crocuta crocuta | reverse complement strand
TGTGGAAACTAATTTGACAATAAACTATTTGAAAAAAAAGAAAAAGAAAAACATGAGCTTAGAACCCTATATCCTTCAGGAATAAAAGGAAAACCAAGACATTCTTAAATGAAGGAAAATCAAGGGAATTTGTTAGCAGCACAATTACTCTAAAAGCCTTTAAAGAAGGCTCTTTTTAAAATTTATTTATTTAAATTTGAGTTAGTTAGCATATAATGTAGTATTGGTTTCAAAGTAGAACCC
>NW_027532001.1:265985-270580 GCF_008692635.1 Crocuta crocuta | reverse complement strand
CTTATAGAACATACCTAGGGCTCATCCCAGAAGTGCCCTCCTCAATGCCTATCACCCATTTAGGTGATACTCCCACCCAACTCCCCTCCAGCAATCTTCAGTTTCTTCTCTGTATTTAAGAATCTCTTATGGTTTGTCTCATTCTCTGTTTTTATCTTATTTTTCCTTCCTTTCCCCTATATTCATCTGTTGTGTTTCTTCAATTTCACATATGACTGAAATTATGTTATATTTGTTTTTCTCTGACTGACTTATTTCACTTAACATAATACACTCTAGCTACATCCATATTGCAAATGGCAANCTCACCTCTTCTTCAGCCATTTCCAGAGTGACTAAAACCAGTTACCATTCCCACCAAGAATTCAAAAGGGTTTCCCTTTCTTCTCACCCTTGCCAACATCCATTATTTCCTGAGTTGTTAATTTCAGCCATTCTGACAGGTGTAAAGTGGTATCTCATTGTGGTTTTGATTTTTATTTCTCTGATGATGAGTAATGTTGAGCATTTTTTCATGTGTCTGTTAATCATCTGGATATCTTTTTTGGAAAAGTATCTATTCAAGTCTTCTATCCATTTCTTCACTGGATTATTTGATTTTTTGGTGTTGAATTTGATGTTTTTTTTAAATAGATTTTGGATACTAAACCTTTATCTGATATATCATTTGCAAATATTCCCATTTTGTGGGGAATTTTAGTTTTGTTGATTGCTTCCTCCACTGTGCAGAAACTGTTTATCTTGATGAGGTCACAATAGTCCAGTTTTGCTTTTATTTCCCTTGCCTCCAGAGACATGTCTAGTAAGAATTTTCTGTGGCCGAGGTCAAAAAGGTTGCTACCTGTTTTCTCTTCTAGGATTTTGATGGTTTCCTGTCTCAGTTATGTGTTTCATCCAATTTGAATTTATCTTTGTGTATGGTGTAAGAAAGTGTCCCAGTTTCATTCTTCTGCATGTTGCTGCCCAGTTTTCCCAGCCCCATTTGCTGATGAGATTCATTTTTTCCATTGAATTCTCTTTACTGCTTTGACAAGATTAGTTGGATATAAATTTGTAGCCCCTTTTCTGTGTTCTCTATTCTGTTCCATTAATTTCTCTGTCAGTTTCTGTGTCAATACTGTACTGTATTGATGATTAGAACTTTGTAATACAGCTTAAAGTCTGGAATTGTGTTGCCTCCAGTTTTGTTTTTCTGTTTCAACTTTACTTTGGCTATTCGGGGTCTTTTGTGGTTATATACAAATTTTAGGATTGTTTATTCTAGCTCTGTGAAGAATGCGGGTGTTAATTCGATAGGGTTTGCATTGAATATGTAGATTACTTTGGGTAGTAGTGACATTTTAACAGTATTTGTTCTTTCATTCCATGAGCATGTAATGTTTTTCCATTTCTTCGAGTCTTCTTCGATTTCTTTCACAAGGTTCTTATGGTTTTCAGCGAACAGACTTTTTTACCTCTTTGGTAGGTATCTTATGGGTTTGGGTGTAATTGTAATGGGATTTATTCTTTAGGTCTAAAATGAGTCTCTAGAAGGAAACATATAGATAGATTTTTCTTTCATTATGATACTCTATGTCTTTTGATTGGAGCATTTAGTCCATTTGCATTCAGAGTGATTATTGAAAGATATGAGTTTAGTGCCAAACTGTGATCTGTAGATTTCATGTTTTTGGTGATTTTCTTGGGTCATTTGTACTCTTTGCTGTTTTGGTCTTCATTTTTGTTCTCCACCCAGAGAATCCCCTTCACAATTTCTTGCAGGCCTGGTTTAGTGGTAAAAAACTCCCATAGTTTTTGGTTGTCTGGGAAAGTCTTTATTTTTCCTTCCATCCTGAATGACAGCCTTGCTGGATAAAGGATTCTTGACTACATATATTTCCTATTCATCACATTGAATATTTCCTGGCACTCCTTCCTGATGAGTTTCACTGGACGGGTCTGCTTCTAACCTTATGTGTCTACCCTTATAGCCAAAATATCTATTGTCCCTAGTTGCTTTCAGAATTCTCTTTTTATCCTTGTACTTTGTAAGTTTCACTATATGTTCTGGTGTTGATCTGTTTTTGTTAATTTTGAAAGGAGTTCTCTGTGTCTTGTGGACTTGAATGCCTGTTTCCTTCTCCACATTGAGGAAGTTCTCAGCTATAATTTGTTCAAATAAATCGTTGGCCCTTTTTCTTTCTCTTCTTCTTCTGAGACTCCTATGATATGGATAATGTTTTGTTTCATGGAATCACTTAGTTCTAATTCTACCCTTGTGATTTAGTAATTTCCTATCTTTCTTTTATTCAGTTTCATCATTTCCCATAATTTTATCTTCTGTTTCACCTATTTTCTCCTTTGCCTCTTCAATCTTTGCTGTCACTGTATCTAATTTATTTTGCATCTTAGATATAACATTTTAAGATCCATCCTGACTAGTTCTTAGGTCTTTGATCTCTGCATCAAGGATGTCTTTGGTGTCTTCTATGTTTTCTTCAAGCCCAGGTAGTATTCTTATGACTATTGTTCTAAATTATTGTTCAGATATATCGTATATATTTGTTTTGAGCAAGTCCCTGGCTGTGATTTCTTCTTGACCTGACCTTTCTTCTGGGGAGAATTCCTCCATATTGTCATTTTGGCCAAGATTATGTCTTTTGCATGTTCTAAAAGCTTGTTATATGTCCTACACCTGAGAGTAGGGCTATAGTAAAAAGGCATCATATACTGTATTAGCACCTGGCTCTCTAGGAAATATTTCTGCTGTATGCTGTGTCTCTTCTACTGTTGTGATTTATGCCTTCTACTTTTTCATTCTGTTCAGTCCTCGGCAGAGCCCCTCCTTGCTTGCATCGGTGGATTGTTTAGACCTTTAACTATGTGTGCTTTGATTTGTTTGTTGAAGTAACCCTGGAAATAAAGGGGAGCGAGACTGAGGTCAAAAAAAAAGAGAAAAGCAAATGTAACAAATAAATTTAAACAGATAATAAAAAATCTATAAGGCTTATTCCAAAGAAAACGAAAGGAAAAAAATAGAAAGAAAAGCAGAAGAAAAGAAAAAATAAAGAACAAGAAAAGAATAAAACAGCTTGATATATCTATAGAGAGAGAAGAAAATGACACAAAATAAGTATGGAACTATGAGCCTGATTTGAAAGAAAGAAAGAAAGAAAGAAAGAAAGACAGAATGAAAGAGAAAGAAAAGAAAAGAAAAAAAGTAAAGAAAAAAGCAAAGCAAAGAAAAGAAAAGCAAGGAAAAGAAAAGAAAAGAAAGAAAAGAAAAGAGAAAAGAAGAGAAAAGAAAAGAAGAGAAAAGAAAAGAAAAGAAAAGAAAAGTAAAGAAAAGAAAAGAAAAGAAAAGGAAAGAAAAAGAAAAGATAACCTGGTCTCATTTCCTCCAGTACTGAATCTCATGCTTTGGAGCACTCCATGATAGTAAGCTTGATGTTTGTGGGGGAGAGAGTAGATCTGAGTTGAATTGTTATCTCCACCCACACACAAAAGTAATTTTGTGAGGAGATACATGTATTGACTAACCTTATTGTGGTAATAATTTTGCAATTTGTGTGTGTATGTGTGTGAGTCTGTGTGTATCTAATTATGTCGTACACTTTAAACTTACACAAAAATATATCTCAAGAAACCTGTTTGGGGGGAGGTAACAAACCCTATAATAAGCTTTAATAAGACTTTAAAAGGGATGTTAATTATATACACTTGAAGATTGTTATACCATTTGAATAATAAAGCATCACATTTCTATAACTTGTTTGATACTATGTTTCTTTACCCATATGTAGTGCTGTTATATTAAGGAGGGGTTATTATCATCATTAGCATTTTGCCTTGAAGCTCTATAAAAGCTATGTCAAAGAAGCAATAATTAAATAATGGGAAAATAATTCTACAAAAATAAAAGAGAAGAATAGATGTTAAGATGTTTGTAAATTTAATGCACAATGAAATAGGAGTATTTGGTTTATTATGTAAAATATGTTTAATACTTCAATATGAGTGTATGAAGCAGCTACTGAAATGAACTGAAAAGAGGCTGGCATTTTAATAACTACTTAGGACTTTCTATAATGAAATAGTATACAAATAAGACGCTCTAGACAGATTGGGTTTTCAGGGCCAAAAACAGTCTGTGCAGTTTTGAAGATAAAATGAGCTTCCTCTCTGCACATTTCTGAATGATGAATACTTGATTGGACATACAATATTTTGATGACCTTCTGTGTGATTCGCAGAAATCATTGTACAGTTTAGGAGCACCTAGGTGGCTCAGTTGTTTAAGTGTCCGATTTTGTCTCAGGTCATGATCTCGTAGCTCACGAGTTCAAGTCCCGTGTCAGGCTCTGAGCTCACAGCCTGCTTTGGATTCTGTGTCTCCTCTCTCTGATCCTCCTGAACTCACACTCTGTTTCTCTCTCAAAACTAAAGAAACATTAGAAATTTTAAAAAAAGAATCATTGTATAGTTTTAAATTATACACAGGGCAGTCAATACACTTGTATATGAAAATGAAATTGTTACTTCCAAAGCATAGCAACTTAAAATACCTAGGACTGTTATGTCCCCTAGTGGAGATAGAAAAGAGTGCCACTAAGACT
>NW_027532001.1:265570-265760 GCF_008692635.1 Crocuta crocuta | reverse complement strand
GAATGTAGGCCAGCCATGTTTTCTAAAGTACACCTTGAAGATATTATGCTAAGTGAAGTAAATTGGAAAACACATACTGTATGATATTGTTTATATGTGGAATCCAAAAAAATCCTGAAAGTCATAGAAAAAGAAATCAGACTTGTGGTTACTAGAGGCAGAGAGTGGAGGAACGGGAGATTGGCAAAGG
>NW_027532001.1:264996-265397 GCF_008692635.1 Crocuta crocuta | reverse complement strand
TATTTGAGAAGATAGGAATTAGCTGGACCTATTGTGGTAATCATGTCACAATATATTGTAAATCAAACCATCATGCTGTGTACTTAAAATGTATGCAGTGGTATATGTCAATTATTTCTCAATAAAACTAGGAGAAAAAGTACAGAATACTGGAAGATGTCACAGATGTGTAATTGTTTTGCAATAACCAATAGTATTTTGGTGAAGTCTTTAGGATTTTTCTATTTATATTATCGTGTCATCTGTGAAGAGTGACAGTTTAATTTCTTCTTTACCAGTATGGCTGTTTCTTACTTCTTTTTCTTTTCTGATTGCTTCCAGTACCACGTTGAATAAAAATAGAAGGGGTGAATATCCTCGTCTTGTTTTTTACCTTAGAAGAAAAGCTTTCAGTTTTTCAC
>NW_027532001.1:261058-264140 GCF_008692635.1 Crocuta crocuta | reverse complement strand
CTATGTCTTTTGATTGGAGCATTTAGTCCATTTGCATTCAGAGTGATTATTGAAAGATATGAGTTTAGTGCCAAACTGTGATCTGTAGATTTCATGTTTTTGGTGATTTTCTTGGGTCATTTGTACTCTTTGCTGTTTTGGTCTTCATTTTTGTTCTCCACCCAGAGAATCCCCTTCACAATTTCTTGCAGGCCTGGTTTAGTGGTAAAAAACTCCCATAGTTTTTGGTTGTCTGGGAAAGTCTTTATTTTTCCTTCCATCCTGAATGACAGCCTTGCTGGATAAAGGATTCTTGACTACATATATTTCCTATTCATCACATTGAATATTTCCTGGCACTCCTTCCTGATGAGTTTCACTGGACGGGTCTGCTTCTAACCTTATGTGTCTACCCTTATAGCCAAAATATCTATTGTCCCTAGTTGCTTTCAGAATTCTCTTTTTATCCTTGTACTTTGTAAGTTTCACTATATGTTCTGGTGTTGATCTGTTTTTGTTAATTTTGAAAGGAGTTCTCTGTGTCTTGTGGACTTGAATGCCTGTTTCCTTCTCCACATTGAGGAAGTTCTCAGCTATAATTTGTTCAAATAAATCGTTGGCCCTTTTTCTTTCTCTTCTTCTTCTGAGACTCCTATGATATGGATAATGTTTTGTTTCATGGAATCACTTAGTTCTAATTCTACCCTTGTGATTTAGTAATTTCCTATCTTTCTTTTATTCAGTTTCATCATTTCCCATAATTTTATCTTCTGTTTCACCTATTTTCTCCTTTGCCTCTTCAATCTTTGCTGTCACTGTATCTAATTTATTTTGCATCTTAGATATAACATTTTAAGATCCATCCTGACTAGTTCTTAGGTCTTTGATCTCTGCATCAAGGATGTCTTTGGTGTCTTCTATGTTTTCTTCAAGCCCAGGTAGTATTCTTATGACTATTGTTCTAAATTATTGTTCAGATATATCGTATATATTTGTTTTGAGCAAGTCCCTGGCTGTGATTTCTTCTTGACCTGACCTTTCTTCTGGGGAGAATTCCTCCATATTGTCATTTTGGCCAAGATTATGTCTTTTGCATGTTCTAAAAGCTTGTTATATGTCCTACACCTGAGAGTAGGGCTATAGTAAAAAGGCATCATATACTGTATTAGCACCTGGCTCTCTAGGAAATATTTCTGCTGTATGCTGTGTCTCTTCTACTGTTGTGATTTATGCCTTCTACTTTTTCATTCTGTTCAGTCCTCGGCAGAGCCCCTCCTTGCTTGCATCGGTGGATTGTTTAGACCTTTAACTATGTGTGCTTTGATTTGTTTGTTGAAGTAACCCTGGAAATAAAGGGGAGCGAGACTGAGGTCAAAAAAAAAGAGAAAAGCAAATGTAACAAATAAATTTAAACAGATAATAAAAAATCTATAAGGCTTATTCCAAAGAAAACGAAAGGAAAAAAATAGAAAGAAAAGCAGAAGAAAAGAAAAAATAAAGAACAAGAAAAGAATAAAACAGCTTGATATATCTATAGAGAGAGAAGAAAATGACACAAAATAAGTATGGAACTATGAGCCTGATTTGAAAGAAAGAAAGAAAGAAAGAAAGAAAGACAGAATGAAAGAGAAAGAAAAGAAAAGAAAAAAAGTAAAGAAAAAAGCAAAGCAAAGAAAAGAAAAGCAAGGAAAAGAAAAGAAAAGAAAGAAAAGAAAAGAGAAAAGAAGAGAAAAGAAAAGAAGAGAAAAGAAAAGAAAAGAAAAGAAAAGTAAAGAAAAGAAAAGAAAAGAAAAGGAAAGAAAAAGAAAAGATAACCTGGTCTCATTTCCTCCAGTACTGAATCTCATGCTTTGGAGCACTCCATGATAGTAAGCTTGATGTTTGTGGGGGAGAGAGTAGATCTGAGTTGAATTGTTATCTCCACCCACACACAAAAGTAATTTTGTGAGGAGATACATGTATTGACTAACCTTATTGTGGTAATAATTTTGCAATTTGTGTGTGTATGTGTGTGAGTCTGTGTGTATCTAATTATGTCGTACACTTTAAACTTACACAAAAATATATCTCAAGAAACCTGTTTGGGGGGAGGTAACAAACCCTATAATAAGCTTTAATAAGACTTTAAAAGGGATGTTAATTATATACACTTGAAGATTGTTATACCATTTGAATAATAAAGCATCACATTTCTATAACTTGTTTGATACTATGTTTCTTTACCCATATGTAGTGCTGTTATATTAAGGAGGGGTTATTATCATCATTAGCATTTTGCCTTGAAGCTCTATAAAAGCTATGTCAAAGAAGCAATAATTAAATAATGGGAAAATAATTCTACAAAAATAAAAGAGAAGAATAGATGTTAAGATGTTTGTAAATTTAATGCACAATGAAATAGGAGTATTTGGTTTATTATGTAAAATATGTTTAATACTTCAATATGAGTGTATGAAGCAGCTACTGAAATGAACTGAAAAGAGGCTGGCATTTTAATAACTACTTAGGACTTTCTATAATGAAATAGTATACAAATAAGACGCTCTAGACAGATTGGGTTTTCAGGGCCAAAAACAGTCTGTGCAGTTTTGAAGATAAAATGAGCTTCCTCTCTGCACATTTCTGAATGATGAATACTTGATTGGACATACAATATTTTGATGACCTTCTGTGTGATTCGCAGAAATCATTGTACAGTTTAGGAGCACCTAGGTGGCTCAGTTGTTTAAGTGTCCGATTTTGTCTCAGGTCATGATCTCGTAGCTCACGAGTTCAAGTCCCGTGTCAGGCTCTGAGATCACAGNGGTCATGATCTCGTAGCTCACGAGTTCAAGTCCCGTGTCAGGCTCTGAGCTCACAGCCTGCTTTGGATTCTGTGTCTCCTCTCTCTGATCCTCCTGAACTCACACTCTGTTTCTCTCTCAAAACTAAAGAAACATTAGAAATTTTAAAAAAAGAATCATTGTATAGTTTTAAATTATACACAGGGCAGTCAATACACTTGTATATGAAAATGAAATTGTTACTTCCAAAGCATAGCAACTTAAAATACCTAGGACTGTTATGTCCCCTAGTGGAGATAGAAAAGAGTGCCACTAAGACT
>NW_027532001.1:260648-261051 GCF_008692635.1 Crocuta crocuta | reverse complement strand
GAATGTAGGCCAGCCATGTTTTCTAAAGTACACCTTGAAGATATTATGCTAAGTGAAGTAAATTGGAAAACACATACTGTATGATATTGTTTATATGTGGAATCCAAAAAAATCCTGAAAGTCATAGAAAAAGAAATCAGACTTGTGGTTACTAGAGGCAGAGAGAGGAGGAATGGGAGACTGGCAAAGGTGACCAAAAGGTACAAACTTCCAGTTATAAGGTAACATAAGTGCTAGGGAAGTAATGTACAACTTGATAAGTATACTTATACTTATCAATATAATACTGCTGCATTATATATAGAAATAGTAAATAATGAGTTGGCATCAGAAGGATAATTTTTCCTTTTTTTATTTTTTTTCTTTTCTTTTTATTGTAACTATTTGAGAAAATAGGAATTTG
>NW_027532001.1:257453-260111 GCF_008692635.1 Crocuta crocuta | reverse complement strand
TATTTGAGAAGATAGGAATTAGCTGGACCTATTGTGGTAATCATGTCACAATATATTGTAAATCAAACCATCATGCTGTGTACTTAAAATGTATGCAGTGGTATATGTCAATTATTTCTCAATAAAACTAGGAGAAAAAGTACAGAATACTGGAAGATGTCACAGATGTGTAATTGTTTTGCAATAACCAATAGTATTTTGGTGAAGTCTTTAGGATTTTTCTATTTATATTATCGTGTCATCTGTGAAGAGTGACAGTTTAATTTCTTCTTTACCAGTATGGCTGTTTCTTACTTCTTTTTCTTTTCTGATTGCTTCCAGTACCACGTTGAATAAAAATAGAAGGGGTGAATATCCTCGTCTTGTTTTTTACCTTAGAAGAAAAGCTTTCAGTTTTTCACCATTGAGTATGATGTTACTTGTGGGTTTTTCATGTATGGTCCTTATTATATTCAGATATGTTTTCCTTCACTCCATTTTGTTGAAAGTTTTTTTTTATCATAGAAATATCCTGAATATTGTTAAATGTTTTTTTCCCTCAATTCCTAATCTTGTTTACCTCATATACCTTTGTTCTATTTTGGGGTCTTTGCCCTGTGTTATGTATACTGGTGTTTTTGCCCCACCCTGTCTATGCTTATCTACCTCATCTTGTTTACCCAAACTTGGGTGTGAACACCCTACGGCTTTCTAATTGTTTATCCCTTGCTAACCCATCAGTGCAGGCTCAGGAAATTCCTAAGCTTATTCCCCACACTGGACTTATGATTTTTGGTACTTTTTAAATTACCAATTTTATGTCATTATCAGTAATTGGTCGGTTCAGATTTTCTCTTTCTTACCAGTTCAGTTTTGGAAGACTGTCTGATTCTAGGAATTGATTCAGTTCATCTAGGTAATCCAGTTTGTTGGCATATAATTTTTCATAGTATTCCTTTGTATTCTAAGGTGTCAGTTGTCTCTTCTCTCTCATTTCTTATTTTATTTATTTAGGCCCTTTCTCTCTTTTTCTTGATAAGTCTGAAATTTGTCAATTTCATTTATCTTTTCAAAAAATCAATTCTTGATTTCATTAAGTTTTTCTATTGTTTTTTAGTCTCTGTATCATTTATTTCTACTCTAATTTTATGATTTTCTTTTCTCCACGTACTTTCGGGTTTGTTCTTCTTGCTCTACTTCCTTCGGATATAAGGTGAGATTATTTTGTATTGCTATATATTTCCATCTGAGAACTGTTTTCACTGTGTCCTAAAGATTCTGGATCATTATGTTTTCATTTTCATTTGTCTCCATGTAATATTTTATTTTTTCTTTGATTTCTTCATTGACCCATTAATATTTTAGTATAGTTATTTATTAAAAATATTTTTTATATTCATTTATCTTTGAGAGAGAGAGCAAGAGAGTGAGAAAGAGCACAAGTTGGGGAGGGGCAGAGAGAGGAAGACACAGAATCCAAAGGAGGCTCCAGACTCTGAGCTCTCATCACAGAGCCTGATGCAGGGCTTGAACTCACAAACTGTGAGATCATGACTTGAGCCAAAGTCGGTTGCTTAACCAACTGAGCCACCCAGGCCTCCGAGTATTATAGTATAGTTTAATTTCCATGTGACTGTATGTTTTTCTAGCTTTTTTCCCTTGAGTTTTATACCTAGACTCATACTATTATGACTGGAAATGATTCGTGATAGGGTTTTAATCTTCTTAAATTTATTGAGGCTTTTCTTATGGACTAATATGTGATTTACTCTGCAGAATATCCATATGCAATAGAAAATGATGTGTATTCTGTTGCTTTTGTATATAATATCTTGTATATATCTGTTATATCCATCTGATCTAATATGTCATTCAAAGACATTATTTTGTTATTAATTTTCAGTCTATCTTTTTTTTTAAATTTTCAGTCTATCTGACCTATCCATTGATGTAAGTTGAGTGTTAACATCCCTGTTATTATTCTTTTAGCATCAATTTCTCTATTTTTATTAATATTTGCTTTATGTAATTAGGTGTGTAAGTGTTGGGAGCATAGATATTTACGATTGTTATATTCTCTTGTTGGATTGATCCCTTTGTCACTAATGTAATGCTATTCTTTGTCTCTTGTTAAAGTTGTTTTTTGTATGTCTATTTTGTCTGATATAAGTATTGCAACCCCTGCTTTTTATCCTATGCAGGGCTCAAATTCAGGAACCATGAGATCATGACCTGAACCAAAACCAAGATTCGGATGCTTAACTGACTGAGCCACCCAACTGCCAGGAACTGATAAGTTCTTATATTTTTATGTCTGGCCTCCTTTCTCTTTAGTTTTTGTCCATCTCTCATAGGTTTCAGTATTTTTTTTCATGAGGTTGATATATAACATCCTTTTTCTTAAATGTTTTTATTTATTTCTGAGAGAGAGAGAGCGAGCGAGCAGGGGAGAGTCAGAGAGAGAGAGAGAGAGAGAGAGAGACAGACAGACAGAATTCGAAGCAGGCTCCAGGCTCTGAGCTAGATGTCAGCACAGAGCCCGACGTGGGGCTCGAACCCACGAACCGTGAGAATATGACCTCAGCTGAAGTCTGACGCTCAACCGACTGACCCTCCCAGGCGCCCCTGATATATAACATCCTAATTATATAGCAGTTTATATTAATTTGATGGCCATTT
>NW_027532001.1:252171-257407 GCF_008692635.1 Crocuta crocuta | reverse complement strand
TGATGGCCATTTAAGTTCCAAAACATTATTTAAAAAAAAAAAAAAAACTTCTTTTTCTTTCTCCTTTCTCTTCCCTTTATAATCTCTTCTCCACATTTCATGTATATGTTGTCATATTTTACATTTTATCTATAAAATTTTTATATCTAACTTTGGATAATTCTTGTTTACTTCAAAAAGTGTCTATAACTTTTCATGTAAGACTGGTTTACTAGTGATAAACTCCTTTATCTTTTGTATGGGAGACTCTATCTCTGTTTCAAATCTGAATAATAACCTTGCTGGGTAAAGTATCCTTGGTTGTAGGGTGTTTTTTTTTTTTTTNACTGCAGATTTTGCAGATTTTATGCTAGCATGTAAATTTTCTGCTGAGAAACTGTTCAAAGTCTTATATGTTTTTCCTTGCAGGTAACTTTTTGTTTCTCTCTTGCTGTTATTAAAATTCTCTGTTTATCTAACTTTCAAATTGCGGTGTGGATATTCTTGTGTTCCTCTCATTTAGAACCCTGTGTGATTCTTGGACCTGGATTTCTATTTCCTTCCATAGGTTAGGGAAGTTTTCAGTTATTATTTCTTCAAATATGTTCTACATCTTTCTTCCTTATCCATCTGGGTCCCCTAAAATGTGAATATTTGTTCACTTGGTGTTTCCAAAATATCTTTTAGTCAATCTTATTTTTCTTTTCTTTTCTTTTTTATTTTTATTTTTAAATAGTTTATTGTCAAGTTAGTTTCCATATAACACCCATTCCTCTCNCATGTTTTTTTTTTTTTCTATTTATGTGTTTTCTCTTTTCTTTTTGAGAATCCTGGCTAGAGGTTTGTCAATTTTGTTTATTTTTTCAAAGAACCAATTCTTGGTTTCATTGATATGTTTTACTGCTTTTTTGGTTTCTATATTGTTTATTTCTGCCCTGATTTTTATTATTTCTCTTCTCCTACTGATTATTTCTCTTCTCCTACTGGGTTTGGGGTGCTCTTGTTGCTATTCCTCTAGTTCCTTTCAGTGTGCTGTTAGATTTTGCACTTGAGCTTTTTCTAATTTCTTAAAATAGGCCTGGAGTGCAATGTACTTTCCTCTCAGGACTGCCTTTGCCGCATCCCATAGAGGTTGGATTGTTGTATTTTCATTTTCATTTGTTTCCATATATTTTTTAATTTCTTCCTTAATTGCCTGATTGGCCCATTCATTCTTTAGTAGGGTTTTCTTTAACCTCCATGTTTTTGGAGGTTTTCCAGACTTCTTCCTATGATTGATTTCGAATTTCATAGCATTGTGATCTGAAAGTGTGCATGGTATGATCTCAATTCTTTTATATTTATTGAGGGCTGCTTTATGTCCCAGTCTGTGATCTATCTTGGAAAATGTGCCATGCGCACTTGAGAAGAAAGTGAATTCCATGGCTTCAGGATGTACATTTCTAAATATATCTGTCAGATCCATCTGGTCCAATGTGTTATTCAAGTCCATTGTGTCTTTAGTGATTTTCTGTCTAGTTGATCTATCCATAGCCATTAGTGGAGTATTAAAGTCCCCTGCTATTAGCACATTCTTATCTCTAAGACTGTTTCTGTTTGTGATTAATTGTTTTAAATAGTTAGGTGTTCCCATATTCGGTGCATAGACATTTATAATTGTTAGTTCTTCCTGATGGATAGACCCTGTAATTATAATATAATGCTCTTCTTCATCCCTTGTTACTGTCTTTAAAGTCTTGTTTGTCTGATATAAGTATAGCTACTCCAGCTTTCTTTTGACTTCCAGTAGCATGATATATATTTCTCCATCCTCTTACTTTTAATCTTAAGGTGTCCTTCAGTTTAAAATGTGTTTCTTGTAGACAGCAAACAGATGGATTTTGTCTTTTTATCCATTCTGCTACCCTATGTCTTTTGATTGAACCATTCAGCCCATTTACATTCAGTGTTATTATTGAAAAATATGGGTTTAGAGTCATTGTGTCCTTTGTGGGATTCATGCTTGTGTTGGTGTCTTTGGTATCTTGCGTTCCTTGCAACATTTCCCTCAGAGGGTCCCCCTCAGGATTTTGTGTAGGGCTGGCTTAGTGGTGAGAAATTCTTTCAATTTCTTTTTATTTGGAAAGACTTTTATCTCTCCTTCTATTTTGAATGACAGGTTTGCTGAATAGAGGATTCTTGGCTGCATATTTTTTCTGTTCATCACATTGAAGATTTCCTGCCATTCCTTTCTGGCCTGCCAAGTTTCAGTAGATAGGTCTGTTACTACTCTGATAGGTTTCCCTTTGTATTTCTTTTCTCCCTAGTTCCTTTCATAATTGTCTTTTTGTTCTTATATTTTGCCGGTTTCACAATGATATGTCGTGCAGAAGATCAATTTAAGTTACGTCTCAGGGGAGTTCTCTTTGCCTCTTGGATTTCAACGTCCATTTATATCCCCAGGTTGGGGAAGTTCTCTGCTATAATTTGTTCCAGGACTCCTTCAGCACCTTTCCCTCTCTCTTCCTCTTTTGGAATTCCTATGATATGGATATTGTTCCCTTTGATTGTATCGCTGAGCTCTGGAACTGTTCTTTCATGTTCCTGGATCGGTTTATCTCTTTTTTTTCAGCTTCCTCTTTTTCTATAATTGTGCCTTCTAAATCACTTATTCTCCTTTCTGCCTCTTCAGTCCGTGCATTGGACACCTCCATTTTATTATGCACCTCATTGATAGCATTTTTCAATTCATCACAACAATTTATAAGCTCCATAGTCTTGTACCAATAAGTTCCATGCTTTTTTCAAGCCCAGCGATTAATTTTATGACTATTGTTCTAAATACTTGTTCAGTTATGTTGCTTATATCCGTTTTGAGCAGTTGTTTAGCTGTCAGTTCTTCCTGGAATTTCTTTGGAGGTGAGTTCTTCCATTTTGTCATTTTTGTTACTTTTCTATCTCTTGTTAATTTTAAAAGTTTGTTGTACACTCTGCCCCTGTGAGTTCTGCTATATAAAAGAGGGCTCATTGATTGTTCAGGGCCTGTCCATTCAGGAACTGTTCTTTAAATGGTTTCTCTTGGTTTCCTTTGTTGTGCATTTCGTTATTTTGTTTCCTTACTCATAGCGGTATTTGGGACTCTCCACCATGTGTACTTTGGCTTGTTTCTTGAGGTAGCCCAGGAAAAAGAAAACAGACAACCCCACAGGGAACAGAGTTACACAAATGCACAGACAAAACCAATAAACATGCAAACCCAGGGTCAGGTAAAAACAACAACAACAAAAGAGCTCTCTGGAGAGGATGGCGTGGTTTGGTGTAGGTAGGTCTTGTCTCCACTGTGTCCTGCTGGCCACTCCCTGAGGCCCCTCCTTGGTGGTTGTGGGGAGAAAAATGTCATCACCCCAGTCCCTTCTCAACCAGGTGTTGCAAATCACTCCTTTGTGTCCAATGTCCCTGTGCTGAGGATGTAGCCAAGATGGGCTGAATTCTAAGCCCCATGCCCCACCTCATTTCCAGGTCCCAGTTCTCGTGCTTTATTGATACCACTGGAAACAAAGTCCAGCAGGTCTCTGCTTCCCTGCGGCCAGGGATGGGGGTGGGGGAAGTGACACAGCCTCAGATCCACCTGGGTCAAGCAAGGATACAACCTGGGATCAGAGGTCTCCATACCCCCTGTGCATGCGGGGAACGTAGCAGCTTCAGGTTCGCAGCTTCTGTGCTCCTGCTCCTATCTTATTTTTAAAACATTATGTTTTTACTTTTTGCTTTTCACTTTGCTTTCCATTACTCTGTCTTCCAGATCACTGAAACATGATACTGAATCTTCTAATCTACTATTGATTCCCTATATTGAGTTTTTTATTTCAATTATTATTTAGGTCAGTTCAACTATAGTTGGTTCTTTTTAGTACTTTCTGTCTCTTTATTAAAGGCCTCACTGACCTCTGGTCTATTTCCAGCCTGGTGGAAATACCTTTATCATTATTACTTTAAATTCTTTATAAGGCATATTTTTTTAATTTTTTTAATGTTTTTTTTATTTATTTCTGAGAGAGAGACAGCATGAGCAGGGGAGGGTCAGAGAAAGAGGGAGATACAGAATCTGAAACAGTCTCCAGGCTCTGAGATGGCTGTCAGCACAGAGCCTGACATGAGGCTCGAACCCATGAACCATGAGATCCTGACCTGAGCTGAAGTCGGACACTTAACCGACTGAGCCACCCAGGCGCCCCAATAAGGCATATTTTTAAAAATTCTTTATTTCATTTAACTTTTTTCTGAGGTTTTCTCTTGTTTGTTTTTTCCCCCCTTTTGAGTATATTCTTCTCTTCCCATTTTTTCTTCAATTTCTGTGTTTATTTTCATGAATTAAGCAGAACAGCTACTTCTGAACTTAAAGACATGATTTTGTGTATGGGGTCACCTCTGTAGACTGTGTGATTGGTGACTTTTTCTGACTGTCTGGAGCTGTGGCAGTATATGCTAGTTTCTCTCAAAGCATAGCTTTTTATAGAAAGGTGAAAAAATAATAATAAAAGAAAAAAGAGAAAAATAATCATCAAAGAAGAAAAGATAAAGAGAAATCAGGAAAAAATAGAAGAAAAAAGAAGAAAATAAGAGAAAAAAGGAGAAAAGAAGAAAGAAATAGGGAAAACAAAAAGAACAAAATTAAAAACAAGAAAATTTTTAAAAATTTAAAAATAAAATAAATTTAGAAAGTAAAAAGTACTTAAAAAACCAGAACAAAAAATAGCTCATTTTCTCTGCCCCAGCATCACAGAGAGTGGTGTGGGCTTGTTGACTTTGGGCTCACTGATGTCTTACTGTGAGGTGAACTTTGTTCTGGTGTTGGCTTTTATGGTGGAGGGGAGTGAGCTTTCTCTCGGCTACCTGACCTTTTTAAACTGTGCCTTTTATCCCTTGTGTCCCAGTGCCCCTGGGGATGGTGTGGGCTTGTAGATACTGGCCTTGCTGAGGTTGCAAGCTCACTGTGATGACTAGACTCACCAGTCACAGCATCAGGACTCACCATTTATGGCATCAGGACCTGGCAATGATCTCATCCAGACCCTCCATGCCTCATACATTTTGATTGGATGCCAGAAATTGTGAATTTTACTTTGTTGGGTGCTTGTTTTCTTAATTATTTTTTCGGCTTTATTCTCAGACACCATTAATATACTTGGAAATACTTTGATCATTTCAAGCTTTACCATTAGGAATTTTTAGGTGATAAAAGAAAATATGAAATTATTTTTGTCAAGGACTACTTTAT
>NW_027532001.1:249899-252136 GCF_008692635.1 Crocuta crocuta | reverse complement strand
TCAGTCACTGGGAAATATATTGATTTTGGCTTTTGAGAATGGGAGCTTTTTTTCTTAAGATGTAGATTCATTTAAAAAAAAACACAGTTTTTTAAGTGTTTATTTTTGAAAGAGAGAGCGCGCGCGTGAGAGAGACAGAGAGAGAGCAGAGGAGGGGCAGAGAGAGAGGGAAACACAAAATCTGAAGCAGGCTCCAGGCTGTCAGCACAGAGCTCAAGGCAGGGCTCAAACCCATGGATCAAGAGATCATGACCTGAGCCAAAGTCAGATGCTTAACCAACTGAGCCACTCATGGGCCCCAAGAATAGGAACACTTTATAGCCCTATTTACACTCCAACAATTGTTTTTGCTCTTTTCTGATGGTCTGAGGATAGTTTCCTCACATACATGAACAGAACTCAGTGGGACACTGGAAGGGGAAGTTTCTTCATGTCTCTAGAGCTCTCATTCTGTGTAGACTTTTCCCCTCTAGTATTCTGTATTGTATACTCTAATCCTTTGGTGTCCTTAAATCCTCCATTCTGTCTCTTCAACTTAGTGAGAATACCAGACTCTTTTTGGTTTCTCATTTCCTGCATTATGTCTTGGAAGCTCTTTTCTAGCAATAAACTAGGAAAATTGTTAAGGTTAGGGTTAGGTTAGAGTTAGGGCTCACTTTGTTTCCCTTTTCTTAGGGATCCTGTGGTCCTTGTCCAGTGTTTAAAGATTATTGTTTCATATGTTTTGTCAGTTTTTTAATAAGTTGTTTAAGGCAGGATGGAAAATCCCGTCCCTGTTACCTTATTATGGCTGATTTTAGGGTTTTTAATTAAAAAATAAAGTTATTTTTATTAAAAATAAAATTTAAAAAGCAATCTCTAAAAATTAAACATGAAATGGACACACCATATACTGAACTAAATTCAAAATAGATTAAAGACCTAACCCATAAAAATCCTAGAAAAGAAACCAGGCAGTAACTTCTTTGACATCAGCAATAGCAACTTCTTTCTAGATATGTCTCCTGAGGCAAGGGAAATGAAAGCAAAAATATAAAATATTGGGACTACATCAAAAGAAAACTTTCTGCACAGTGAAGGAAACGACAAAACTAAAAGGAAACCTACAGAATGGGAGAAGATATTTGCAAATGTCATATCTGATAAANTTTTTCCAAAGAAAACATCCAGATGCCACCAGACATATGAAAAGATGCTCAACATCACTCATCATCAGAGAAATGCAAACCAAAACTACAGTGTGATATCACTTCACATCTGTCAGAATGGTTAAAATCAACAACACAAGAAACAAAAGGTATTGGTGAGGATGTGGAGAAAGGGGAACCCTCTTGTGCTGTTAGTAGGAGTTCCAACTGTTGCAGCTACTGTGGAAAACACTATGGAGCTTCCTCAAAAAGTTAAAAATAGAATTACCCTATGATCCAGCAATTGCACTACGGGGTATTTACCCAAAGAATACAAAAGACTAATTCAAAGGGATACATTCAGCTGTATTTATAGTAGCGTTATTTACAATAGGCTGGATATGGAAGCAACTCAAGTGTCTATCGATTGATGAAAAGACTCTCTCTCTCTCTCTCTCTCTCTCTCTCTCTCTCTTTCTCTGGAATATTATTCAGCCATAATAAAGAATGAAATATTGTCATTTGCCACAAAATGAATGGAACTAGAGACTGTAATGCTGAGATAAGCCAGTCAAAGATAAATACCATATGATTTAATTCCTATGTGAAATTTAAGATAAAAAACAAATAAGCAAAGGGAAAGAGAGAGAGAAACCAAGAAACAGACTTTTAACCATATTGAACAAACTGATGGTTACTACAGAGGAGGGGTGTAGGGTGATGGGTGAAACACATGATGGGGATTAAGGAGTGCCCTTTTATTGTTGAGCATAGGGTGGGTGATGAAATTAAAATAAAATCTTAAAAAATGAAATGGAGAAAAAATCTTAAATGTGTATTAGATCAGTGACTACTCACTTCCTTATCATCTTAGTTACACTGTAGCAGAGTTGTCATGTCCCATAACAATAATGTCATCTGCACAGATAAAAACAACCTGTATATTAACTGTGGCATAACCATACAAAGAGAAGAATTACTTCAATTGAGTTTTATTTTTTTACTTTAAAAATTTTATTGGGGTGCCTGAGTGGCTCAGTCGGTTAAGCGTCCGACTTCGGCTCAGGTCATGATTTCACGGTTAGTGGGTTCGAGCCCCGCGTCATGCTC
>NW_027532001.1:244205-249865 GCF_008692635.1 Crocuta crocuta | reverse complement strand
CTAGCTATGGGGCGCCTGGGTGGCTCAGTCGGTTAAGTGTCCGACTTCAGCTCAGGTAATTATCTCACGGTTCGTGGGTTCGAGCCCCGCGTCGCGCTCTGTGCTGACAGCCAGATCAGAGCCTGGAGCCTGCTTCAGAGTCTGTGTCTCCCTCTCTCTCTGACCCTCCCCTGCTCACACTGTCTCTCTCTCTCTCTCTCAGAAATAAATAAAACATTAAAAAATGAAAAAAATAAAAAATAAAAAAATTATTGAAGTCATAAATAAATATGTATCCAGCAACAAGATAAAAATGCACACAAGTTTATCAGAATGATTTTAATTGTATTTCCCTGATAATTATTGAGTTTTAGCATGTTTCCATTTTTTAATTGGTGATTTAAACATTCTCTTCTGTGAGGTACATAGTCAAATATTTTTCTCAATGTTATTGCTGGATATCAATCTTTTTTTTTCCTTGTAGATTTGTAGTTCTTTTTATCTTCTAGATCTAATCCTTTTCAGTTGCTGAATAGCAAATATTAATAGCAAATATATTCTTGTAGTCTATGGCTTACTTTTCCACTCTCTTTATGAGGTCTATTGATGGAAGAAATATTAATCTTTTTTTAAAATTTTTTTAATGTTTTATTTATTTCTGAGAGAGAGAGAGAGAGTTAGTGAGCAGGGGAGGGTCAGAGAGAGAGGGAGACACATAATCTGAAACAGGCTCCAGGCTCTGAGCTAGCCATCAGCACAGAGCCCGATGCTGGGCTCGAACCCACGAATGGTGAGATCATGACCTGAGCCAAAGTCGGACGCTTAACCAACTAAGCCACCCGGGAGCCCCAATATTAATCTTAATTTAATCCAATTTGCCAAAAACTTAAGCTTATGGCTAGCAATAACTTTTACTGTTTAAGAAATCTTTCCCTATTTTATGACATGAAATATTTTCTCCCATATTTTCTATTAGACATTATTGTCTTAGCTTTAATAAGCCTGACGTTCATATGAAGCTTATTTTGTATATTGTATAAATATGTCATCAGAAAAAACATGGCATCAGGATATACTTTTTAAAATATGGATATTTGGTTGAAGCAGCAACATGTATTGATCACACTAGCTGTGTTAGATTGAATTATTACCCCAATTTTTCATTCTTCCTTGCATCCATTCCCTTATGTAACATTACAGTTTCTTTTATAATGGAGACATTCATTTTCCCACTCTTGATTTTCAGCTTGCTTTGGCCCAGTAGTATGTTAACAGATGAGATGCAGGACAAAAGTTTGGAATATGCTTGTCTAGTGGACTTTAATTTTCTTTTTTTAATGTTTATTTATTTACTTTGGTGGGGGGAAGGGCAGAGAGAGAGGGAAAAGAGAATCCTAAGCAGACTCCATGCCCAACAGAAAGCCCCAAGTGGGGCTCAATCTCACAAACTGTGAGATTATGACCTGAGCTGAAATAGAGACACTTAACAAAAAAACAAAAACAAAAACAAAAAGAACACATGACTTTTCTAACAAAAAAGAAAAAAGTGAATCATAGAACTGAACCACCCTAGCTTTTCCAGTTACTAAATCCTGAAGCACAGCTCCACCACCTGAACATGAATCTTATATGTGAAAAATAAATTATTGTTTTTGCAGGCTGCTGACATTTTAAGATTATTTACTTTCCTCAAGAAAGTGGTATATTCATGGACACCTGGGTGGCTCAGTCCTTTAAGCATCAGAATTTGGCTCAGGTCATGATCTCACAGTTCGAGAGCACCGTGTCTGGCTCTATTCTGACAGCTCAGAGCCTGAGCCTGCTTCAGATTCTGTGTCTCCCTCTCTTTCTTGGACCCTCCCCCACTTGTGCTCTTGTGCTCTGTCTCTGTCTCTGTGTCTCTCTCTCTTTCTCAAAAATATACATTAATTTTTTTAAAAAGAATGTAGTATATAGATTGAATCTGCAGCTGTTATATGGTGTTGGGTTCCCAATAGTTACAATATATGGGTTTAGTAATTAATGGAAGTAGAAATACCCTCTTACCACTATTATCAGTGGTAATGAACATTTACCAATGAAGAATTGCTGCTGTCTCTTTCTGAAACTTTAGTGTCTTCTTCATTAGAAGTTCTGATTCCTGAAAGGGAAGGGAGAATGCTTCCTTCAGAGCACCTTATAAGGTTTCCACTGAATCTGAGGCAATCACTATTGCCTGATTAGTTTGAAAATTTTCATGTTAGTGTATCAGAAGGCAAATAAGAGATACTATGTTGGTGGGGTTAAGTGACCCTGACTACCATGATGAAATAGGGCTGTCGGCATATAATTAGACCAAAGAAAGAAAGTTGAGTGATTCACTTTGATATTTTCTCATGTTACCATGACTGTTTGTAGTTAGTAAATGGATAATTGCAGCAACTATGGCCTAACAAGGACAAGACAACCAAAGACTAGATCTGTCAAGGGAACTAACTGAAGTGTTGGCAGATGGTGAGGGAAATCTAAAATATATATTGGGCTTCTGATTTCCTCTCTAACATATAAAGGGCTTGAAAGTCATTATGCCCATCTTCACAACAACAACAACCCTGAAAATCAGCAACTCTTCTTATATTTTCTAGAGAATTGAGGCCACAGGAGAAATGACTGCCCTGAAAAGTGGAGAAGCAGGTGAATGCAGAGAATCTTAGCTTACATGAAACACTGCCACAGCTCTAGCCAGCAACTGGTAAGAACACAAATTATAATTAATTGCTGAAAATTAAACCTATGAGTTAAAAGTTTCTCGGAGCCCGGGGTGCTTGGATGGCTCAGGCTCAAGTCATGATCTCATGGTTTGTGAGTTCAAGCCCATGTTGGGCTCTGTGCTGACAGCTCAGAGCCTGGAGGCTGCTTTGGATTCTGTGTCTCATTCTCTCTTTGTCCCTCCCTCACCTGTGCTCTGTCTCTCAAAAACAAATAAATGTAAAAAAAAATTTTTTTTAATTTCTGGGAACCCACTCTCAGGGCCCAGTTTCATGGCTTTAACCATGAAGAGCTCAATCAGGTTCTCACAGTGAATATCATAGAAAAATTGTGTTCCGGAGGAGAGGGGTAATGTAACCATTCTGAAATATGCTCAGAGGAAAAGTAGTCGTTTTGAAATACAACTAAAGTGTCCTGTTCTCCACTGCAGGGGTCTGCCTTAGGGACAACTACTTTACCAGAGCCTTGTCTAATCTAACAAAAAGGCAATTGGATGTTGTGATGGTTAATTTTATGTGTCAACATGGCTAGGTCATTGTACCAATATTTGGTCAAACACTATTCTTGATTTCTCTGAAAGAATTTTTGGATGAGGTTAACATTTAAATCAGTAGAAAATAAGTAAAGCACATTAGCTGCCATAATGAAGGTGGGCTTTTGGACCACTCTGTTTTTGTTTTCATTTGTCTCCATGTAGTTTTTCATTTCCTGTTTGATTTTTTTCTTTTGTTGACCCATTGATTAATTAGTAACATGTTTAGCCTCCAGATGTTTGTGTTTTTTCTAGTTTTGTTTGTAATTGATTTCTAGTTTCAGATCATTGAGGTCAGAAATTATGCTTGATATGATTTCAATCTTCTCAAATTTATTGAGAATTGTTTTGTGATCTAACATGTAATCTATCCTGGATAATTTTCCACATATTTGAAAATAATGTGTATTCTTCTGTTTTGGGGTGAAATGTTCTGAGTGAAGTTTTTAAGTCCATATGTTCTAATGTGTTACTTAAAGCTCCTATCTTCTTATTGATTTTCTTTATGGATGAACTACATATTCTGTAAGTAGGGTGTTACTATCTCTTCCTCTTATTGTGGTACTATCAATTTCTCCCATTATTTATGTTAATATTTGCTTTATGTATTTTTCTGGTTCAATATTAAGTGCATAGATATTTATAATTGTTACAGCCTCCTGGCAGATTGATAATTTTATCACTATGTAGTGCCCTTATTGATGTCTCATTATAGGTATAAAGTCTTGTTTTAAAGTCTATTTTTCCTGCAATAATTATTACTATCCTGGCTTTTTCCCCACTTCCATCTGCATGAAATATCTTAATCTACCTTTTCATTTTCAGTGTGTGTGTGTTTCTAGGACTGAAGTGTAACTCTTTTAAGTTGTATTTTTTTAAATATCTATTAATTTAGAGAGAGAGAGGTAGAAAGAGAGAGCAAGTGAGTGAGGAACAGAGGCAGAGGGGTACAGAGGATCCAAAATGGGCTTTGTGCTGACAGCAGAGAGCCTGATGCGGGGCTCAAAGTCACAAACCTTGAGATCGGGACCTGAGCCACAGTCAGATGCTTATCTGACTGAGATACCCAGGTGCTCCTTAAGTATTATTTTTTGGGTCTTGTTTTTTTTATTAATTCTACCACATTGTCTTTTGATTGGAGCCTTTAGACCATTTATATTTTAGAGTGATTATTCATAGGTATGTATTTATTGCCATTGTGTTAATGGTTTTCTGTTTGCTTTTGTAGTTTTCCTTTCTTCCTTATCTTGCTCTTTTTACTTGTGATGATGACTTTCTTTAGTGTTATTCTTTGATTATTTTCTCTTTAAGTTTTGTGCATCTATTATAGGTTTTTGGTTTGTTTCCATGAGTTTTGTGTGCAAAATACTATATATGTAGCAGTGCATATTCGTTTGATAGTCACTTAAGTTGAACACATTATAAATAACTTCGTTTTTACTCTCCCCTCTCCACACATTTTATGTGTATGTTGTCATATTTTACATCTTTTTATTTTGTGACTCCCTTTTACTTATTTTTTAAATATAATTGATTTCACTACTTTTGTTTTGTAATATTTATTTTAGCTTTATCATTGAATGGATCTACTGCCTTTACTGTATGTTTGCTATTACTGAGAAAATATTTTTCCTTTCATAATTTTCTTACTTCTAACTATGGTATTTTATTTTCCACTTAAATTTAACATTTCTTGTAAGGCCAGTTTAGTGGTGATGAACTCTTCATCTTTTGCTTGTTCAGGAGTTCTTTATATCTCCTTCAATTTTGAATGATAAACTTGTTGAATAGAGTACGCTTGGTTGTAGTTTTTTTTTTCTTTCAATTTTTAAAATTTACCATGCCAACTCATTTCTGGCCTGTAATGTTTTTGCTGATAATCAGCTTGTAGTCTATTGGGGTATCCCTTGTGTGTAAATAGTTGTTTCTGTTATGAAAGTTTTTTTAAGTTTATTTATTATTTTGAGAGAGAGAAAGAGAGAGTGACAGAGACAGAGAGAGAATCAGTGGGTGAGAAGTAGAGAGAGGGAGGGAGAGAGAAAATCCCAAGCAGGCTTTGCACTGTCAGCGCCGAGACCGATGTGGAACTAGATCCCACAAACTGCAAGATCATGACCTGAGCTGAAATCAAGAGTCAGACATTTAACCAATTGAGCTACCCAGGCATCACTCTCTCTTGCAACTTTTAAGATTATCTCTTTACCTTTAATCTTTGACATCTTAATAATATTTTTTATGAACTTCCTTGGGTTCATCTTGTTAAAGGCTCTGTGAACTTTCTGGCTGGCACTAGATGCCTGTCCTTTCCCCAGGTTAGGGAAGTTTTTGGCTATTATTTCTTATAATATGTTCCCCCCATCCCACCTTACTTCTTCTGGGACTACTATAATACAAATATTAG
>NW_027532001.1:229187-244072 GCF_008692635.1 Crocuta crocuta | reverse complement strand
TTCTCGTTATTTTTTATTTTAATCTATTTATCTCTATTATCTATCTATCTATCATCTACCATCTATCTACCATCTGTCTACATATCATCTACCTATCTATTTTGCTCTTCAGCTTGGGTGCTTTACATTATCCTTTCACCCAGATTTTTGATTCATTTTTCTGCATCCTCTAATCTGCTGTTGATTCCATCTTATGAAATTTTCACTTCAGTTATTGTGTGTTTCGACTTTGATTTTTAAAAATACCTTTGTTTTTTTGAAATTATCACTGCATTCATCCACTTTTATTCCAGTCAAGTGGACATCTTTATGACCATGTCTTTGAAATTTTTATAAGGTAGATTGCTTATTTCAGTTGTGTTTTTGTTTATCTTTATTAACTGTTTTTCTGACATTTTGTCTTGTTCTTTCATTTGAAGCATATTTTTCTCTCTTTAATTTGTTTGACTTTTTGTGTTTTTATGTATAAATTAAGAACAACAGTTCTTAACAGTAACAATAGTTACTTCTCCTAAACTTGAAGAAATGACCTTCTATAAGAATGTCCACAGTGTAGACTGCATGTACCTGGTAGCTTTGGCATGAGCTTGTCACTTTGAGCTGAATTTCCTCTGGTAGGTTGTCTGAAACTCAATTGAGTACAGGCTGGGTCTCAGGGCTCTCTGCAATGTGGGCACCCTTGCAGAATAGGTGAAGCTAAAGTGGGTGAAATCAAAGGGGTCTTGTTGTGTTCTGTGAAAGGGGCATCCTGGCAGGGTAGTTGGAGGCATAGCAGATATAAGGGAAGGGGGCTCTCTGCACAGCTGTATTCTGGTAGGTGGCTGAACTGAGGTGGGTGCAGGACAGTAAGTCTTAGGATGTTCTTCACATGTGGGTCCCTTACAGACTGCTGGAGCTGAATCAAGTATGGGCTGGAATGTCCAGGGGCACTCTGAACAGGGGAGGCCCTGGCAAGTTTTCTAGTGTTGAAATGGGTGCAAGCCTGGGATCCCAGGATGTTTTGTGCGTGTGTCACCTTGGCAAGATGAGTGGAGCTATAGTGGATGTTGTCCAGGTATGTCTATACGTGTTGTTTCAGAACCAATTTGATGGGAAAGCTGTGGCTGCCGTGGGTTGGGGCACTGGGGCTCCAGCCAGCCAGGGTGCCCATATCCTGGTCCCAAATGCACTACCAATGTGGAAGGGGAACATTAAAAAATGACATTTTCATGCCCTTCTAACCTTAGAGAGAGTTCCAGAAGCTCCCCTTCCATTTAGCAGATTTCTAGTCCTAGTTCATTTATATCCTAGTTGCTCTATTATTTTTATTTTTTTAATATAACTTATTGTCAAATTGGTTTACATACAACACCCAGTGCTCATCCCAACAAGTGCCCTCCCTCCTCAATGCCCATCACCAATTCTTCCCTCGCCGCACCCCCAATAAACCATCAGTTTGTTCTATGTATCTCAGAGTCTCTTATGGTTTAACCTCTCCATCTCAGTTTGTAACTTTTTCCCCCGTCCCCTCCCCAATGACCTTCTGTAACGTTTCTCAAGATACACATATGAGTGAAAACATGATACCTGTCTTTCTCTGACTGACTTATTTCACTCAGCATACATAATACTCTCCAGTTCCTTCCATGTTGCTGCAAATGGCCAGATTTCATTCTTTCTCATTGCCAAGAAGTATCCAATTGTATATATAAACCACATCTTCTTTATCCATTCATCTGTTGATGGACATTTAGACTCTTTCCATGATTTGGCTATTGTTGAAAGTGTTGCTATAAACATTGGGGCACATGTGCCTCTATGCATCAGCACTCTTGTATCCCTTGGGTAAATTTCTAGCAGTGTTATTGCTGTCACAGGAGAGTTCTACTGTTAATGTTTTGAGAAACCTCCACACTGTTTTCCAGAGGGACTGCACCAGTTTGCATTCCCGCCAACAGTGTAGGAGGGTGCCCGTTTCTCCACATCCTTGCCAGCATCTAGAGTCTCCTGATTTGTTCATTTTAGCCATTCTGACCAGTGTGAGGTGGTATATCAATGTGGTTTTGATTTGTATTTCCCTGATGATGATTGATGTTGAGGATCTTTTCATGTATCTGTTGGCCATCTGGATGTATTCTTTGGAGAGTATCTATTCATTTCTACTGCCCATTTTTTCATTGGGTTATTTGTTTTTGGGTGCGGAGTTTGTTGAGTTCTTTATGGATTTTGGATACTAGCCCTTTATCCAATATGTCACAGGGAAATATCTTTTCCCATTCCATCGGTTACCCTTTAGTTTTGTTGATTGTTACCTTTGCAGTGCAGAAATGTTTTATCTTGATAAAGTCACAATAGTTCATTTTTGCTTTTGATTCCCTTGCCTTTGGAGATGTTTGAGTAAGAAATTGCTGTGGCCGAGGTCAAAGAGTTTGTTTCCCACCTTCTCCTCTAGGGCTGTGATGGTTTCCTGTCTCACATTCAGGCCCTCCGTCCATTTTGAGTTTATTTTTGTGTATGGTGTAAGAAAGTGGTTTAATTTCATTCTTCTGCATGTTGCTGTCCAGTTCTCCCAGCAACATTTGTAAAAGAGACTGTCTGTTTTCCATTCCATACTCTTTCCTGCATTTTCAAAGATTAGTTGGCTATACATTTGTGAGTCTAATTCTGGGTTCTTTATTCTATTCCACTGATCTATGTGTCTGCTTTTGTGGCAGTACCATTACTTCCTTTATGATTACAGCTTTGTACTACAAGCTAAAGTCTGGGATTGAGATGCCTCTTGTTTTGGTTTTCTTCTTCTTCTTCTTCTTCTTCTTCTTCTTCTTCTTCTTCTTCTTCTTCTTCTTCTTCTTCTAATAGTTTATTGTCAAGTTGGTTTCCATATAACACCCAGTGTTCATCTCCACAAGTGCCCTCCTCCATGCCCATCAGTCCTTAACAAACTGAGGTTTTCTTCTTCAATATTACTTTGGCTATTTGGGGTCTTTGTGGTTCCATACACATTTTAGGATAGTTTGTTCTAGATCTGAAAATAATGCTGGTGTAATTTTGATTGGGATTGCATTGAATGTGTAGATTGCTTTGGATATTAATAACATTTTAACAATATTTATTCTTCCAAACCATTAGCATGGAACGTTTTTCCATTTCCTTGTTTCTTTTCAATTTCCTTCATAAGCTTTCTATAGTTTTCAGCATACAGATCTTTTAAATCTTTGGTTAGGTTTCTTCCTAGGTACTTTATGGTTCTTGATGCAATTGTAAATGGGATCAGTTTCTTTATTTCTCTTTCTGTTGCTTCATTACTGGTGTATAAAAGTGCAACCAATTTCTGTACATTGATTTTGTACCCTGCGACTTTGCTGAATTCATGTATCAGTTCTAGAAGAATTTTGGCGGAGCCTGTCAAATTTTCCATGTAGAGAATCATGTCTTTGAAAAGTGAAAGTTTTACTTCTTCTTTGTCAATTTTGATGCATTTTATTTCCTTTTTTTTGTGTGTGATTTCCGATACTAGGACTCCAACACTGTGTTAAACAACCATGGTAAGAGTGGACATCCCTTTCATGGTCCTGATCTCAGAGGAAAAGCTCTTAGATTTTCCCCATGGAGGATGATATTAGCTGTGGGTTTTTCATAAATGGCTTTTATGATGTTTAAGTATGTTCCTTCTATCCAGACTTTGTTGATGGTTTTTATTAAGAAAAGATGATGTATTTTCTCAAATACTTTTTCTGCATCTATTGGCAAATCATATGGTTCTTATCTTTTGGTTTATTAATGTGATGTATCACATTGATTGATTTGCAAATATTGAACCAAACCGGCAGCCCAGGAATGAATTTCACTTGATCATGGTGAATAATTCTTTTTATATGCTCTTGAATTTGATTTGCTAGTATCTTGTTGAGAATTTTTGCATCCATATTCATAAGGGATATTGGCTTATAATTCTCCTTTTTAGTGGATTCTCTGTCTGGATTGGGAATCAAGGTATTGCTGGTTTCATTGAATAAGTGTGGAAGTTTTCATTCCATTTCTATTATTTGGAACAGCTTAAAAAGGATAGGTTTAACTCTGATTTACATGTCTGGTAGAATTCCCCAAGAAAGACATCTGGACCAGGATGCTTATTTGTTGGGAGATTTTTGATAAGTAAATCAATTTCTTCACTAGTTATGGGCCTGTTCAAATTTTCTATTTCTTCCCATTTGAGTTTTGGCAGCGTATGGGTGTCTAAGAAATTTTCCATTTCTCCAGGTTGTCCTGTTTTTCGGCATATAATTTTTTATAGTATTCTCTGATAATTCCTTGTATTTCTGAGGAATTGGTTGTGATAAATCCATTTTCATTCGTGATTTTATCTATTGGGTACTCTCTCTATATATATATTTTTTAGAAGTCTGGTTAAGGGTATATCAATTTGGTTCATTTTTTCCAAAAGTCAACTCTTAGTTTCATTGATCTGTTTACTGTTTTTTTTTTATTCTATATTGTTCATTTCTTTTTTTAAAATATTTTTTTAAATTTATTTCTAGGAGAGAGAGAGAGACAGAGTGAGCAGGGGAGGGTCAGAGAGAGAGGGAGACAGACTCTGAAATTGGCTCCAGGCTCTGAGCTGGCAGTCAGCACAGAGCCCGACACGGGGCTCGAACCCACGAACCGCGAGATCATGACCTAAGCGAAAGTCGGACGCTTAACCGACTAAGCCACCCAGGCGCCCCTACATTGTTCATTTCTTCTCTGACTTTTATTATTTCTTGTCTTCTGCTGGTTTTGAGGTTTCTTTGCTGTCCTGCTTCTAGTTCTTTTAGGTGTGTTGTTAGATTTAGTATTTGGGATTTTTCGTGTTTCTTGAGATAGGCCTGGATTGCAATGTATTATCCTCTTAGGACTGCCTTTGCTGCATCCCAAAGATTTTGGATTGTTGTGTTTTCATTTTTATTTGTATCCATATATTTTTAAATTTCTTCTCTAATTGCCTGGTTGGCCCATCTATTTTTAAATAGTATGTTCTTTAGCCTCCATGCTTTTGGAGGTTTTTCCAAACATTTTCCTGCGTGTGATTTCAAGTTTCATAGCATTGTGATCCTAAAGTGTGCATGGTATGATCTCAATTATTTTATATTTAATCAAGGCAGTTTTGTGACACAGTATGTGATCCATATTGGAGAATGGTCCAAGTGCACTTGAGAAGAATGTATATTCTGCTGCTGTAGGCTTAAAAGTTCTAAATATATATGTCAAGTCCATCTGGTCCACTGTCTCAATTAGGGCCATTGTTTCTTTACTGACTTTCTGTCTAGATGATCTGTCCATTGTTGTAATTATGACATTCTTACCAATAAGGTTGTTTATGTTTGTGATTGTTTTATATATTTTGATTGCTTCGAATTTGGTAGACATTTAGAATTTTTAGCTCTTCCTGATGGATAGACCCTGTAATTATTATATAATACCCTTCTCCATCTCTTGTTACAGCCTTTAATATGAAGTCTAGCTTGTCAGATATAAGTATGGCTCCTCCAGTTTTCATTTGATTTCCAGTATCATGATTGATGGTTGTCCATCCCCTCACTTACAATTTTAAGGTGTCCTCAGGTCTAAAATGAGTCTCTTGTAGACAGAAAATAGATGGATTTTGTTTTTTCATCCATTCTGTTACTGTATGTCTTTTGATTAGAACATTTAGTCCATTTGGGGCGCCTGGGTGGCTTAGTCGGTTAAGCGTCCGACTTTCGCTTAGGTCATGATCTCGCGGTTCGTGGGTTCGAGCCCCGTGTCGGGCTCTGTGCTGACTGCCAGCTCAGAGCCTGGAGCCAATTTAAGAGTCTGTGTCTCCCTCTCTCTCTGATCCTCCCCTGCTCACGCTGTCTCTCTCAATCTCTCTCCTAGAAATAAATAAAAAAAATTTTTTTAAAAGAATATTTAGTCCATTTAAATTCAGTGTTATTTAAAAAGATATGGGTTAAGAATCATGTGTTATCTGTAGGTTACATGTATGTAGTGATGTCTATAGAACTTTGTAGATCTTGCAACATTTCACTCACAGAGTGACCCTTAGGAACTCTTGTAGGGCTGGTTTAGTGGTGATGAATTCCTTCAGTTTTTTTTTTGTTTGTTTGGGAAGACCTGTATCTCTCCCTCTATTCTGAATGACAGGCTTGGTGGATAGAGGATTTTTAGCTGCATATTCTTCCTGTTCATCATATTGAGTATTTCCTGTCATTCCTTTTTGGCCTGACAACTTTCAGTAGATAGGTCTGCTACTACCCTTATATATCTACCTTTGTATGTTAAGACCAGCTTATCCCTAGCTGCTTTCAGAATTCTCTCTTTATCTTTGTATTTTGCCAGTTTCACTATGATATGTTGTGCAGAAGATTGATTCAGGTTACATCTGAAGGGAGTTCTCTGTGACTCTTTCAGCTTCCTTCCCCAGAATGGGGACATTCTCAGCTATGATGTGTTCAAGTATTCCTTTCACGCCTTTCTGACTTCTTCTAGAACTCCTACGATACAGATATTGTTCCATTTGATTGAATCACTTAGTTCTCTTGATACAGAATTTTTTTTTACATCTCTTTTTCTCAGATTCATCTTTTTTCCATAATTTTATGTTCTAATTCACCTATTCTCCCCTATGCCTCTTCAATCCTTACTGTAACTGCCTCTAGTATATTTTGACCCTCACTTACAGCATTTTTTAAATTCATCATGTCTACTTTTCAGTTTCTTGTCTCGGTAGCGATAGATTCTCTGTTGTCCTCTATGCTTTTTTTTTAAGCCCAGTGATTAATTTCATGAGTACTATTCTAAATTCCTGTTCAGTTATGTTGTTTATATATTTTTCGATCAATTCTTTAGCTGTCACTTTTTACCAGAATTTCCTTTTAGGGGAATTCCTCCATTTTGTCATTTGGCTAGTTTTCTGTCCATTATGTGTTTTTAAAACTTATCATGTGCCCTGCAACTGTGAGCACTACTATATTAAAGAAGGGTTATACACTGTCCAGGGCCTGGCCCTTCAGGAGGTGTTTTTCAGAGAGTGTTATTGCTCTCTGTTTTTCTGACTTTGGTTACTTTATCTCCATACTCATAGTGATGTTTTGGACCCTCCACCAGATGTGCTTTGATTTGTTCGTTGCAGTAGTCTGGAATGGAAATCAATAAGATGAATAAAGAACAAACATAAAACAAAAACATGCAAACCTACTAGCAGACAAACACACACACAAAAAAACCCCAAAACAATAAACCAGAAATACCAGCTAAAAGTAAACAACTGCATGGAGGCAGTGCTGATGGAAGAGGCCTTATCTCGTACAATAAATCACTTCTTCGGTCCGATCTCCCTGTGCTGAGGATGTAGCCAAGGTGGGCTGAGTTCTCTGTCCCACACCCCGCCTGTTCCAGGTCCCAGTCTGCGGGCTTTGTTATACTGCCCTGAACAGTCTCATAGGTCGCTGCTTCCCTGTTGCCGGGGGGTTGAGTAGGAGTAGTGAGAAGTGTCACAGGCTCAGATCTGCCTGGATCAAGCAGCGACACATCCCGAGTGCATTCGGGAATGTAGCAACTTCAGGTCCACAGATTCCGCGTAGCTGCGGTGCGCTGCTGTTGCTGCTTAACCTGGCTGCTCCTGTGCGTGCTGCTGCAGCTGCCCCTGGCACCACTGCTGCTTTACCAGGCCGCTGGCACCGCTGCTGCAGGCATCGTTGCTGCTTCAACGGGCTGCCGCTGCCTTGGATTGTGCCAGGAGCGCTGCAATGCAGTTTTTTTTTTCCTAGCCCCTGGGGACACCTAGTTCAAAGTCAGCACCCCAGCCAGAACTAAAAAACACTGCCTTTCCAAGTCAAGGTGCAGCCAGGGATGGTGCCGGGTGCGCGGCAGTTCAGTTTTCCTGGCGCCTTCTGGGACAAGGGCACCTAGTTTAAAATCAACACCCCAGCCCGAGCTAAAAAAAACACTATCTTTCCAAGCCTAGGTGTTTTTTTCCTCTTCTCCAGGGATGGTTCTATGAGGAATCTCAGCTTTTCTTTCCTTTTCCCTGGACTTGGGGCAGCTCACCACCACTGCTGGTTAATCACTCACTGCAGTTGTATGCAAACCGGGTTCCCTCTCCTCCCTCTGTATCTCTGGGTCCCATCTGGCTTTTATCTTCCCCAGTTCATACTCACACACTTGTGAGGTTTCCTCCCAGTGTATTCTGTCTCTTTCTCTTCCCAAACTCCTGTGGCTCAGTGTCCTATGACTTCAGGACTTCTCTTTTTGAGAGATGAGTGCAGGCAATATGCAAGGAGCTCCCTACTTCTCTGCCATCTTGTCCCCTCTCCTCTTTCTTGACCTCTTTAATGAATGATCTCCTACTTTTATTGATCTGTTTTATTGTTTTCTGTTTGCTTTTAAGCATCTATATCATTTTTTTTCTTCTGTTACTCTTTATTATTTACTTCCTTCTGCTGGATTTGGGGGTTTTTATACTTCTTTTTAGGTGTAAAGTTAGGTTATTTATTTGATATTTTTCTTGCTTCTTGAGATAGATCTATATTGGTATTGAAGAGCCTCAGTAACGCCATTTTGAAATTAAGGCCTCCATTAAGAGCAACCTTGGGCTGCATGTAGCCCCAGTTCCTCAAGGCTAAAGCCATCCTCGGACCACCCTCAGGTCAGCTAATCAAAAACATTCCTGTCGTCTAATTCAAGGCTGGGAACTATAGACAGTTATTCTGTACAAACTAGCCAATTTCTCACCGCTTGTCTGAACCCCACATGGGCCCTTTGAACTCACCTCATAATTGGTCATTTTCAAAGGATTCTCAAAAGTCATGATTGGGTCCCACCAAAAGTAATGAACACCTCACAGATACTGAATGGTCAAGGCTGTTACCATGGGTGCTGCTGTACAATTGTAATTGGTGCTTATGTGATGATGCTATATGTACAGCGTGTGCACTGTAACACCCCCATCCCTTACCCCTTAAAAACTCTGTTCACTATTGTTCGGGGCTTCACCTTCGGCCACAGCACCAGTAGGCGGGTGAGCCCTGCTCGAGCTTGTAATAAAGACCCTTTTGTACTTGCATCGGTGTTGGCTCCTTGGGGGTCTCAGGGGACTTGCGAATCAGGCACAACAGTATAAACTTCCCTCTTATAACAGCTTATCTCAGATTCCAGAAGTTTTGGATCTTTGCATTTTCATTTTCATTTGTTTACATGTCCTTTTTAAAATTTCTTCTTTGATTTCTTGTTTGGCCCTCTCATTGTTTAGTAGCATGTTTTTGTTTTGTTTTGTTTTGTTTTGTTTTGTTGTTTCTTATTCTTTTGTTTTGTTTTGTTTTCTTTTACCTTCATATATCTGTATTGTATATTTTCCAGATTTTTTTCTGGTGTTTGATTTTTAGTTTCAAAGTTTTGTGGTCAGAAAAGATGCATGGTATTACTTTGATATTTTAGAATTAGTTGAGGGTTGTGTTGTGACCTAATATGTGATATATTCTGGACAGTATTCCATGTGCATTTTTTTAAAAAATATGTTTTATTTATTTCTGAGAGAGAGAGAGACAGTGTGAGCAGGGGATCGTCAGAGAGAGAGAGAGGGAGATACAGAATCTGAAACAGGTTCCAGGCTCTTAGCTGTCAGCACAGAGCCCGATGCAGAGCTCAAACCCACAAACCTTGAGATCATGACCTGAGCTGTAGTTGGACGCCTAACCAACTGAGGCCCCCAGGTGCCCCTCCATGTGCACTTCTAAAGTATATGTATTGTGTTGTTTTAGAATGGAATGATCTGAATATATCTGTTAAATTCATCTGGTCCAGTGTGTCCTTCAAAGTTAGTGTTTCCTTTTTTATTTTCTTTTTGGCTGACCTATCCATTGGTATAAGTGGGATGTTAACTACCCTACTATCATTGTATTACTATTTTTTTCAATGTTTTATTTTTTTTTGTAGTTTATTTATTTTTGGGACAAAGAGAGACAGAGCATGAGTGGGGGAAGGGCAGCGAGAGAGGGAGACACAGAATCTGAAACAGGCTCCAGGCTCTGAGCAGTCAGCACAGAACCCGATGCGGGGCTCGAACCCACGAACCGTGAGATCATGACCTGAATTGAAGTAGGACGCTTAACTGACTGAGCCACCCAGGCGCCCCTTTCAATGTTTTATTTATTTCTGAGAGAGAGAGAGAGCGAGAGAGCGAGAGAGAGAGAGCTGGAGAGGGTCAGGGAGAGAGGAAGACACAGAATCTGAAACAGGCTCCAGGCTCTGAGCAGTCAGCACAGAACCCGATGCGGGCCTTGACCCCACGCACTGTGAGATCATGGCCTGAGCCGAAGTCAAACACTTAACTGACTGAGCCACCCAGGCGCCCCTCATTGTATTACTGTCGATTAGTTCCTTTATGTTTGTTATAAATTGTTTTATATATTTGGGTATTATTGTGTTGGGTGCATAAATATTTACAATTGTTATATCTTCTTGATGGATTGTTCCTTTCACTTATTGCTACATAGTGTCCTTCTGTGTCTCTTTTTGTAGAGTTTTTTTTTAAGTCTAATATGTCTGATATAAGTATTGCTACTCAGACTTTCATTTGATATCCATTTGCATCAAAAATGTTTCTCCATTGCCTCACTTTCAATCTGCAGGTATCTTTAAGTCTGAAATGCATCTCTGATGAGCAGCATATTGATAAATAAATCTTTTTTTAAAAGGCAGCTCTACTTGAGTCCAATGCAGGATTTGAATTTACGACCCTGTGATTAAGACTTGAGCTGAGATCAAAGGTTCAGAAGCTTAACTAACTGAACCACCCAGGCACCCCTGGATCATGTTTTTTAATCCACTTTCTCACCCTATGTTATTTGATTGGAGCAATCAGTCCATTCACATTCAAAGCAATTATTGATAGATATGTATTTGTGGCCATTTTGTTACATGTTTTGCAATTACTTTTGTAGCTTATTCTAAATTTTTCTTCCCTTTCTTTCATGGTATGTTTTATTTAATGATATATATAGATTTTTAACTATTTATTTTTCATATTACTGTTTTTTTATTTGTGGTTACCATTCTATTTGTATATAATATCTTCTGCATATAGCTGTCTATTTTAAGCTGATGGTTGCTTAATTTTAACTCATTCTTTACTCCTATCCCTTCTACCTTTCAGATATTCGGTAATATCATTACTACTTTNTAAATGATAGCCTTGATGGGTAGAGTATTCTTGCCTGCAGATTTCTCCTGTTCAGCACTTTAAATATATCATGTCACTCTCTTCTGGCTTGGCAAGCTATTGCTAAAAAATACCCTGATAACCATATGGGATTTGCCTTGTATGTTACTTTTTTCTTTTGTCTTGCTGCTTTAACATTTTTTTCTCTATCACCATATATTGCCTATTTTATTACAATATATCTTGGTGTGGATCTGCTTTTGTTGGTTTTGTTGGGGGGTTCTCTCTGTCTCCTAGATCTGGATATGTTTCCTTCCCTAGATTAAGACAGATTTCAGTTATTAATTCTTCAAATATATATTCTGTCCCTGTTTCTCTCTGTTCTTCTGGGATTCTTATAATATGAATGTTATTACATTTGATGAAGTTACTGAGTTCCCTAAGCCTGTTCTTGTTTTTCATAATTCTTTTTTTCTCTGTCTTTTGTTCAGCTTGATTACTTTCTGTTACACTATCTTTAAGTCATTAATTCATTCCTCTGCTTCTTTCAGCCTGCTGTTCATTGCATCACTTGTGTTTCTTTTTTTTTTTTAATGTTTATTTATTTTTAGAGCAAGACAGTACAAACAAGAAGGGGCAGAAAGAGAATCCCAAGCAGGCTCTGTGCTGTCAGTGAATAACCTGATATGGGGCTTGATCTCACTAACCATGAGATCATGACCTGAGCTGAAAGCAAGAACCAGATGCTTACACCCATTCACTTTGTGTAATTGGTGTTTCTAATCTCATTTACTACTTTCTTTACCACTGATTGGTTTTTTTAATAATCTCCGTATTGAGGGTCTTGCTGATGTTTTCCTCTCTTTTCTCAAGTCCAGTGACTATCCTTATGATAATATGTTTGAATACTTTATCAGGCATGCTACTTATATCTTTTTCACTTAGATCTCTGGCCATGATTTTGTTCTGTTCTTTCATTTGGCACAACTTTATCTGCCTTCTCATTTTGTTCAAGTCTCTGAGCTTGTTACTCTGTGTTAGGGAAGTCAGTTATATCTCCTGTTCTTTAGAGTGAAGAAGAGTTCCGGTAGTGTTCTGTTGTAGGCCTCTGTTGCCCAGGGCCTGATGCTTTCCAGAGTGTTTCCACTGTTGCTGTCCTGGCCATGTTATCTTTTAGGGTAGTCATCTCAGAGGCTCCCTTTGCCTTCTGTGGGCAGTGTTTGGTCCCTGGTCTGAATGTAGCTTATTTTAACTACATGTGCTCAGGTCTGTTTGTGAAATGATACCTGTCACCACTGTTACCAGTATTGTGGCTCTGCAAAACTCCTGGGGTGGGAGATGTCATGGTGGCAATGTTTGGGCAGGTATTTTGGGGGAGGGGGCCCTCTGAGCTGTGTCTGAAGCAAGCATGACTGGGAAGAGTGATTCCACTGGAGCACAGGTGTAGAGCATGGTGTAAGCAAGTTAGTTAGCCAGTGTCATTGCTTCTCTGGTTCCTGCTGATTGACCTTGCTTCTGCTGAAGCATAGTGGAGCGAAATGGTGCCTGTCAGTTCCTTTGTTCCTGGAAGGGGTATCTTTGTGAATGCTGCTTCTTTGAAACAAGCTCTGAGATGAGAAAATAACTTCTCCATTGTGTGCTCTAGATGCTCTTCAGATCAGTTTCCACACTGTATGTCCTTGGGCTTTTTGCCTTTCCTACTCTCCAAGAGCAGCCCCAATGCCCTCTACATATACTCTATCCCAGCCAAACATGCTGACCTTTAAAACTCCAGACGTTAAGCCCCATTGGTTGCAAGAATGCAGGAAATTCTGCCTCTCTCACTTTCCTAATCAATTGTTATGGGGATACATTTTCCCAGGTGCTTCCCTGTGTACTAGTCTCTCACCCTTCTCTGTGACGTTGTCCTCATCTCCCCAACAGCAGCCATGATCTATTTCTCTCCCAAACTGTATGTCTGCATTTCCTACTGTTTTTGATGTGAACTCTCCTCTGTCTTTAGTTATGGAGTTTGTTCTACCAGTCATCAGGTCAATTTCTAGGTTATTTAGAATGAGTTGATATTTATCTAGCTGTATTCCTGGGATGAGGTGAACCAAGGAATCTTCTACTCTTCTACCATCTTCCCCTCTTCACATCTCAATAAAATGATATCCCATACTCATTATAAACCCTATTAGATGAGGAAGCCTGAATATCCTATTTGTTGCATCCCTAAATAACCCAGTGGAGAGGCAAGCACCAATAAGTTTGGGCTTCAGTCTATCTCATACATATAATAAAAACAATTTCATTTTTTTGGATTTATGTAATTTGATTATGCATAAAATTTCTTTCCACAAAATGGATTCTCTTTTAACCTGAAAAAAAAATCTAAACCATTGGATTAGCTGTCCTAGAGGGTGTAGGTCTTATTTTATATCTTAATTCTTCCACTCAATGGCCTCGTCTTAACTAGGTGCTTAAGAACTTTTTTTTATTCATCTCCAGTGAATTCTGGGGAGATCCATTCAAAAGGCAGCAGTTACAGTGTTAGAGTAGTATAAAAAGTGGGATTCATGTGAAGAACGCACCGTTTCTTCTTTGAGAGTAGGTTGGTCGGTTACCATCTAGTGAACATTAACTGTGAACAGGTGCTAAGCATTAGGTTATGAGAAACACCTGTTGTCTATTTGTTACGTCACTGAGTACCTGTGACCCATTCTCTGTTCAAATGTAATAATTCTCTTAAAAAATACTGTAACTACTTCACTTCCCCTTGAAACTTACCAAATTGGTACATTGAAGTTTGAACTGATGACATTTATACAGTATATCCCCTTGTTTTAATTGAATTGTCCTTTCTTCCATCTGGCTGTTTTTGAGCCCATTCTTTTTGGTGGAATTTTCACTCTTGGCCATAAGATGGTAGTATTCCCTAATGTATTGCAGTGTAGCTGCACTGATGCATTGCCTTCTATAGTTAAATTGGGGGGAAATTATGTTCTGCAACTGATTGCTCAAGTTTCTTGTTTGCTTTGTTTTTTTTTGTTGTTGAATCAGGTCCAGATGCTTACCATCTCTTTAGACTAAGAGACTTTCTGAAAAAACTCACAATTCTCATTAAAGGTGTAAGTCAAGTTTAGGTTTTTCCTTGAGGGAGAGACTCATTTTTTAAAATGTATTATTTTATTTTATTTTATTTTATTTTCTTATACTTGTTTTCATCATGATAAGTGTATTCTTTAAACCTCATCTGTTTTCCCCATCCCCCACCTACCTCCCTTCTGGTAACCATCAGTTAGTTCTATATTATTAAATGTATGTTCTTTGGTTTGTCTCTCTCTTTTTTTCTTTTGCTCATTTGTTTCGTTTCTCAAATTCTGAGTGAGATCATATTTGTCTTTCTGCGACTGTTTTATTTTACCTAACATTATACTTCTAGTGGGGGAGACTCATTTTATCCTGCTGAATTATTCCCTCCTAGATATAATTAAGCCTGTTTATTTTAGGATCTCAGGCCTTTTTGGTGATATATAAGCTCAACTAGTGATTTGCTCTAGGTGTTTAGTATGACCAATAATCCAAAATGACTTAGTGACTAGTTTTAAGATTGTAATTTCAGCAGCTAATGCTACTTTTCATACATATATTGGTAACAATGAGGTCATTTAACAAAGTTATTAAATTATTTTATTTACAGGGGAGAAAAGAAATACCATAGATAAAATTTCTCAGTTAATTGTCTGGT
>NW_027532001.1:226188-228927 GCF_008692635.1 Crocuta crocuta | reverse complement strand
AAGGACAAAATGAACATCTCTTTTCCCCAAATCACATGCCCCAGAGTTATTCACTATTAATAACTTGGCATACATTCTGGGAAGAAAACCCCATATATGTTGATTTTCTTTGTTCATTACAAAATTAAAATCACATATCCTATTATGTGTATATATTATCACATAAGTCTGTATATGCAGTGTATAACTTCACAACTTGCAGTTTTGTTTTTGAATCCAAATATAATTTAACTCCTATTTTGAGCTGAACACTGCAACATGAGAAAAATATGCAGAAATACATATTCCTAGTTTGTTAAATATGCAAGTGTATGTCTCAGAAGTAATCTTGTCTTAGAAATTTTTGACTTGTGTTTGTTGTTTGTCTGTTTTGTGTTTGACTCTATTTTACCCCAATGATATTGGCTTGCTAAATCTTTCTTGCTTTTTGCATTCTGAATTTCTTTTGGTAACTGGGGTCCCAATCTGATCCCCTATCTTAGAATATCAATATTTATTCTCTCATTTAATTAGTACCTTGATCATGCCAGCCATAGCACTTTATAAAATGTAGAGTTAAGCACTTTAGTAAACTACTGCTTCTGGGAGCCCATCTGATAAATAGAGGTGAAATAAGAAGCTAAACTATTAAACAGAGATATGTATTTCTCCCCAGTTACCACAAGTAATGATGGAATTCATCACTCATTATTTAGAAATGCGCCTTGGTCTACTCTTCACTACTCATGAGAGGCTTAAAGGTAAATTAACAAAAAAAACTTTTTTTTGCATAATTGCAACCGCAGTTCTTTAAAGACAACCAGTCTTTCAGTTGCCATGTGACCTAAGAAGGTAACATTTTTTGTTCAAATTGAGGGAAATTATAAGCATCTCCTCTCAAGCAACTCAGTACTGCTAGACAGGCTATTATGTTTCCCGGTTACTACTGTTAATAGGTGTTGGAGAGTTTCTGATCAAAAGATTAATGTGGCTTGGTTTACATTTTATATACTCCATATTATGGCAGCAATATAGAGTGTGATTTGGATTGGAACAAAAATAGAGGCAAGAAACTGTTGCAAATATCCATGAAAGAGAATCTGAAGACTTGTACTAGGAGAGAAATTGTAAGAAAGAAGAGGATAGAATATCAGAGGCTTCGTGGAGTTAAGCTCAACCTGGGAGTGATAACACCAATTCATGCTGTTGACCAAAGAAAAATCTCAGCATCATACTTGACTTTTACTTCCCCTTAATTGTCACACTCTTTTAATCATTACTTTTTTCACTTATGCCTTTTAAACAATATTTTGAATCTACTAATTTCTAATTTCACCACATGGCTTATGGGTGTCTTTTGAAATATGTTAGACATATCTAAGTGAAGAGCATGAACTAATTATAGCTATCCTGATACTTTACCAGAAATTGGTGCCAGTCTGCTGAAAAACTTAAATTCGTTTTTTGTTTTATGGTTTTTGTTTTGTTTTGTTTTTAGTTTCAAGTTTTTATTCAAATTTCAGTTAGTTAACACACGGTGTGATATTAGTTTCAGGGGTAAAATTTAGTAGAAAAAATTAATTCTAAAATTATTTCTCAAAAAAGTTGCATGGACTAACTATATTTAGCATTTGTGGCCATAAAATCCAACAGAAGAGAGACCATTGTTTTCTTTATTATAACCTCAGTAAATGGTACTCCATAAATATTGGATGGATGTATAATGAAATAGTGATTTTCCAGAACTAGTCACTTTTTATGTGAATTCCTCATCATTGAAAGCCCAAATATGAAGTTAGATGAGACTGACTTCCCATAGAACCAAGAAATGTTCTCTAGTCAACCATCAAAATCTAGCGGGAAATTAGTAGAGAATAGATTTGCTTAGTATTTGGCCCACATTATTAGATATAGACGTAGTCATGATGGACCTCCATCTTTATTTTGGAGAACACTCCTTCAGGAGATCATCTCAACAGAATTCTGTAAGGACTGGCCCTGTTCTTTAAATGGGATATAATTCATATGCCTTAAAAATCACCCTTTAAAAGTGTATGATTCAGTGTGTTTTTGTATATTTGAAAGATTTACAAATTTAACTGCTAAACTAATCCCAGGAAACTCCATATCTCCTGTGAAAAAGTTTTATTTAATAGTAGTAACTTCAATTCCTTTTGCCATCACCTCTAACCACTAATCTAAGTTTTGCCTCTATGTATTTCCATATTCTTCACTTTCATATAAATGGAATCATATACTATGGGGCTGTATATATCTGGCTTAATGGACTTAGCATAGTGTTTTTAAGGTTCTTTCATCCAGTACTACTATCCAGTATTTCATTTCTCTGTGGCATAGTAACATTCCACTGTATGGGTATAACACATTTATTTCTGAATACATCACTTTATGAGTATTTGGGTTGTTTCCAATTTTGACTACTATGGATAGTGCTGCTATGATCATTCATATACAACATTTTATGTGGTTATGTATTTTAAATTTTCTTTGGTGTATATCTAGGAATGGAATTGCTAACTAATATGTACAATTTATTATAAGATTTTTTGGGGATTTTCCAGGATATTTTAGAAAGCAGCTGCATCATTTTACATTGACATCAATAGTTTATGAGGGTTCTGATTTCTCTACATCCTTATCAAAACCTGTTATATTCTGTCATTTTTATTACAGGCATTCAGATTTTGTGAAGTGGCATCTAATTGTGGTTTTTATTTTCATCTCCCTAATGACTATCAA
>NW_027532001.1:224361-225992 GCF_008692635.1 Crocuta crocuta | reverse complement strand
GTGTGTGTGTGTGTGTGTGAGAGAGAGAGAGAGAGAGAGAGAGAGAGAAAGTGCTTATTGACCATTTATACATCATCTTTGGAGAAATTTCTACGTAAGCCTTTTGCTCATTAAAAAAATTTTAATTTATAGTATTGAGTACTAAGTGTCCTTTATCTATTCTAGATACAATTTCTTTATACTGTCTTCTATTGTAGGGTGTCATTTCTTCTTTTTCTACATTTTTTCCAGTTTTATTGAGTTATAATTGGATGCTTAACTGAGTGAGTCACCCAGGTGCCCCAAAAGTTGTGTGTACTTAAAGTGAACAATATGATGATTTTTATATATGTATACATTGTGAATTAATTTCCACAATTAAGTTAATTAACACATCCATCACTTCACATAGTACTTTAATAGTGTGTGCTGTGACAATGCTGAAGATCTACTATATTAGGTTCCCATGCCCAAAGGCCAGGAGTCAGCAGGAGGGGAAGTGGCATGGGGAACCCCCACCCAGCTCTGTCCTTCCACAGATGCTTGGTGGCTGAACTTGGGAAGGTTCCACAGAACTACCAATGGGCTATGACTATCCAGGTCATATGATTGGTGCTGGAGTGATACTGTGAGCAAGACTGTATTTGGAAGGGACCTTGGACATAACATGCTCTGAAACTCATTTCACATATTCAAGTAAGAATCTAGGAACCATCAAGTGTGTTCCTGTATAAATATACAATTATTCAGCCTTAAAAAAAAGAAGCAAAGGGAGCCTATAAAGATGTCAGTGGAGCAGGAGGACAATAGACTCACCTCATTCCAAGAACACAACTAGATAACTATCAAATCACCCTAAATATCCCAGAAGTTGACCTGAAGACTGACAGAACAAACTCTTCAACTAAAAGGAGAGAAGATGCCATGTCAAAGAAGGAGCAGTGGACATACTTTTTTTTTTTTTAAACAAGGAATGCAGAGACTGAGACAAAATGTGAAGACAGAGAAATTTATCCCAAATGAAAGACAAGGTAAGACCATGGCCAGATATCTAAGCAAAACAGATAAAAGTAACATGCCTATTGGAGACTTTAAAGCAGCAAACATAAAGATACTCATTGGGCTTGAAAAAAGAATAGAAGACATCAATGAGACTCTTCATACAGAGATAAAAGAGTTTCAAAACTATTGATGAGAGATTAAGAGAGCAATGAACAAGACTGGAAACAGGCTTGATACAGGCAGGCTAGAATAAACAAAGGAACAAATTAAGATTTAGAAGACAAAATAATAGAAAGTAATAAAGCTTAACAAAGAGGGAACAAAGAATTATGCAACACAAAAACAGACATAGGGAACCCAGTGACTCCACTACTGTTAAAACATTTTTATTATAAGAATTCCAGAAGAAGACGAGGAAGAAAAGAAGGAGGGAAAACTTATTTGAAGAAGTAACATCTGAAAACTTCCCAAATATGGGGAAAGAAACACATTCAGATCCAGGACACACTGAGAACTCCTATCAAAATCAAGAAAAGCAGGCCAACACCAAAACATATTATACTTATATTTACAAAATGAAATATAATGACAAAAAAAAAATCTTAAGAGCAGCAAAAAAAGTCCTTAATGGGGAAAAAAAAAAACAGGCT
>NW_027532001.1:208991-224149 GCF_008692635.1 Crocuta crocuta | reverse complement strand
CAACAGAAACTTGCAAGCCAGAAAGGAGTGGCATGATATATTCAAAGAGCTGAATGGGAAAGGCCTCCAGCCAAGAATACTCTAACCAGTAATCTTTTATTCAGAATACAGGAGAAATAAAGAGTTTCCCAGGCAAACAAAAACTAAAGGAGTTCATGACCACTAAACTAGCCTTCCAGGAAATACTAAAGAGGACTCTTTGAGTGCAAAAGTGAGATAAAAAGTGATAAAGACAAAAAGGATCAGAGGAAATCTTCAGGAACAATGACAAAACAAGAAATAAAATGGCGATAAATTCATATTTATCAATACTTACTTCGAAAGCAAATGAACAAAATGTTTCAGTCAAGAGACAGCATGTCAGAGAATGGATTAAAAAAAAAAAAAAAAGACTTGCTCTCAAACGGAGAAGGCCTGAAGCCACAGGACACTGAACTGCAGGAGTTCGGGATGAAAAGGAGAGTCCTCTGAGAAAACAACCTCATAGATGTATGTGCGCTAAGTGGGGAAGATAAAAACGGACCAGGATCCGGAGACACGGAGGGAGGGGAGGGAGCCCCCTTGGCGAGGAGCCGCAGTGCGTCAAGGGGAAAAGAGAAAGCAGCTGAAACTGCTCTTAGAACTGTCCCTTGAGAAGGAAAAAGCCTCAGCTCAGGACAGAGAGTGATCCGGTTTCCAGCTGTGGAGCTGACTTTTAGCTGGGAGCCCCCTTCCCAGGCAGCACCAGGAAAAACTGCTCAGCTGCTCTCCTGGCTCAATTCCTGGCTGGGAAGGACTCCGCCTGTGAGTTTATGTTTGGGGCTGAATCAATAAAGCACGCTGACTAAGATCTGGAAACTAGGAGTGGCTTGGAACATGGCCCACCTTGGCTATGCGCACTGTTCAGGAAAACCTGACGCAAAAGAGTGATTTCTAATGCTTCATTCTAGAAAGGACTGGGGCACCGCCATTTTTTCCCCCACAACCACCAGGGCGAGACCTCAGGGAGCAGCCCATGGGATGCATGGAGGCTAAGACCTGCCTACACCAAAGCACGCCCATCCTGCTAGAGAGCTGCTTTTCTTTTTACCAGAGCCCAGGGCAAAAGCAAAATGGAAGCACTGCCATGATTAATTCTAGATCAATTTTTTATTCAGATATATTCTCCCTTGTCTTATTCATATCCCTCCCCTCTGCTGGACTGGGCACTCTGGTCACCGGTTTGCGTTAACAGTCACATATAACCCATTCTCTAGATGTATATTCTACACCTCCACCACTACCTTTCTATCTCTCTCTCTCTGGGGTAATCAGACTATATAGTTTCTCTGAGTAACATTATCTTCATTTCTTTCTCCTCGCCTCCTACCATATTCTCCCCTTTCTCTCTCTGAATTAAGCCCCTTAGTCACTCTGCCTGGTCATTGTCCAATTTCGCTTTCCCCCACCCTGTCATNCTGAAACTGCTCTTAGAACTGTCCCTTGAGAAGGAAAAAGCCTCAGCTCAGGACAGAGAGTGATCCGGTTTCCAGCTGTGGAGCTGACTTTTAGCTGGGAGCCCCCTTCCCAGGCAGCACCAGGAAAAACTGCTCAGCTGCTCTCCTGGCTCAATTCCTGGCTGGGAAGGACTCCGCCTGTGAGTTTATGTTTGGGGCTGAATCAATAAAGCACGCTGACTAAGATCTGGAAACTAGGAGTGGCTTGGAACATGGCCCACCTTGGCTATGCGCACTGTTCAGGAAAACCTGACGCAAAAGAGTGATTTCTAATGCTTCATTCTAGAAAGGACTGGGGCACCGCCATTTTTTCCCCCACAACCACCAGGGCGAGACCTCAGGGAGCAGCCCATGGGATGCATGGAGGCTAAGACCTGCCTACACCAAAGCACGCCCATCCTGCTAGAGAGCTGCTTTTCTTTTTACCAGAGCCCAGGGCAAAAGCAAAATGGAAGCACTGCCATGATTAATTCTAGATCAATTTTTTATTCAGATATATTCTCCCTTGTCTTATTCATATCCCTCCCCTCTGCTGGACTGGGCACTCTGGTCACCGGTTTGCGTTAACAGTCACATATAACCCATTCTCTAGATGTATATTCTACACCTCCACCACTACCTTTCTATCTCTCTCTCTCTGGGGTAATCAGACTATATAGTTTCTCTGAGTAACATTATCTTCATTTCTTTCTCCTCGCCTCCTACCATATTCTCCCCTTTCTCTCTCTGAATTAAGCCCCTTAGTCACTCTGCCTGGTCATTGTCCAATTTCGCTTTCCCCCACCCTGTCATTTCTCTCTTTGTATATGCTCTTCGATCAGCACTGCATACACCCTGATCTTTATTTGTAGCTGGGAATTCTGGTTTAATGCTTTTAGACTGTCCTTTGTCTTTTGGGTTTTTTCTTTTCTCTTTTCTTTTATTGATTTTTTTTCCTTCTTTTCTTTCTTTTTCTTTTTCCCTTTTGGATTGCTTGTTTGTTGGATTTGTCTGTGCATTTGCATGCCTTTGTTCCCCATGGGTTTGTCTGTCTCTTTTCTTTTCCAGGGCTACCTCAAGAAACAAGCCAAAGTACACATTGTGTAGAGTCCCAAATACCACTACAAGTAGGGAAATAAAATAACCGAAGTCTCATCAAGAGAGACTAAGAGACACCACTTAAAGAACACTTCCTGAATGGACAGGCCCTGGACAGTCAAAGAGCCTTCATTAATTACAGCAGTACTTGCAGGTGCAGAGTGCATAACAAAGTTTTAAAATCAACAAAAGGCAGAAAGCTAACCAAACTGATGAAACGGAAGAACTTTCCATAAAGAAATTCCAGGAAGAAATGACAGCTAAAGAACTGTTCAAAATAGACATAAGCAACATAAATGAACAAGAATTTAGAACAATAGTCATAAAATTAATCACTGAGCTTGAAAAAGGCATGGAGACATCAGAGAATTTCTTGCTACAAAGACTATAGAGCTTAAAAAACGATTATAGGAAAAGAGGAAGCTGAGAAAATGAAATAAACTGATCCAGGAACACGAAAAGAGAGTTTGAGAGCTCAGTGATACAATCAAATGGTACAATATCTGTATCATAGAAATTCCAGAAAAGGAAGAAAGAGGGAAAGGTACTGAAGGAGTCCTTAAACAAATTATAGCTGAGAACATCCCCAAACTGTGGAAGGAAACAGACATTGAAATCCAAGAGGCACAGAGAACTCCCCTCAGACGTAACTTGAATTGATCTTCTGCACGACATATCATAGTGAAACTGGGAAAATATATAAGGACAAAGAGAGAATTCTGAAAGCAACTAACGATAAAAGGACCATAACATACAAAGGGAGACCTATCAGAGTGGTGACAGACCTATCTACTGAAACTTGGCAGTCCAGAAAGGAATGGCAGGAGATCTTCAATGTGATGAACAGGAAAAATATGTAGCCAAGAACCCTTTATCCAGGAAGCCTGTCATTCAGAATAGAAGGAGNTTGTCACCACCAAACCAACCCTACTAGAAATCTTAAGGGGACTCTATGAGGGAAATGTTGCAAGGAGCACAGGGTACCAGATATACCACTACAAGCATGGATCCTTCAGAAAACACAATGACTCTAAGCTCATATATTTCAATAATAACACTGAATGTAAATGGGCTTAATGCTCCAATCAAAAGAAATAGGATATCAGAATGGATAAAAAACAAAATCCATCGATTTGCTGTCTAGAGGAGACTCAGTTTAGAACCGAGGACACCTTCAGATTGAAAGTAAGGTGATGGAGAAATATATATAATGCTACTGGAAGTTAAAGAAAGCTGGAGTAGTTATATTTCTATCAGAAAAATTTGACTTTAATGTAAAGGTAGTAACAAGGGATGAAGAAGGACATTATATAATAATTACAGGGTCTATCCATCAGGAAGAACTAACAATTATAAATGTCCATGCATCAAATATGGAAGCACCCAAATACATAAAACAATTAATCACAAATGGAAACAATCTTATGGATAAGAATATGATAATAGCAGGGGATTTTAATACTACACTTACAGCAATGGATAGATCAAGTAGACAGAAACACTAAAGAAACACTGGACTTGAATGACATATTGGACCAGATGGATATATATATTTAGAACTGTACATCCTGAGGCCATGGAATTCACATTCTTCTCAAGTGCGCATGGCACATTCTGCAAGATAGATCACATACTGGGTCATACAGCAGCCTTCTATGAATATAAAATAATTGAGATCATACCATGCACACTTTCAGATCACAATGCTATGAAACTTGAAATCAATCACAGGAAAGTCTGGGAAACCTCCAAAAACATGGAGGTTAAAGAACACCCGACTAAAGAACAAACAGGCCAATCAGTCAATTAAGGAAGAAATTTAAAAATATATGGAAACAAATGAAAACGAAAATACAATAATCCAAACACTATGGGATGTGGGAAAGGCAGTCCTAAGAGGAAATTACATTGCACTCCAGGCCTATTTCAAGAAATTAGAAAAAGCGCAAGTACAATATACAACAGCGCACTTACAGGAACTAGAAGGAGAGCAACAAGAGCACCCCAAACCCAGTAGAAGAAGATAAATAATAAATATCAGAGCAGAGAGAAACAATATAGAATTAAAAAAAAAACACAGTTGAACAAATCAATGAAACCAAGAGTTGGTTTCTTGAAAAAATAAAGTTGACACACCTCTAGCCAGGCTTCTAAAAGAAAAAAAAAAATAAAAGAGAGAAAACACCTAAAGAAACAAAATCATGAATGAAAATGGAGTTATTACAAATAACCCCTCAGAAATACAAGCAATTATCAGGGAATACTATTATCAGCCAACAAACTGAACAGCTTAGAAAAAAATGGACAAATTACAAAACACACACTTACTACCAAAGTTCACATGAGAAGAGATAGAAAATCTGAACAGATCAATAACTAATGAAGAAGTTGAATCAGTTATCAAAAATCTCCCAACAAATAAGAGCCCTGGTCCAGATGGCTTCCATGGGGAATTCTACTAGACGTTTAATTTAGAGTTAATACCCGTTCTTCTCATGCTATTCCAAAAAGTAGAAGCCGAAGGAAAACTTCCAGACTCATTCTATGATGTGAGTATCAACTTGATTCCCAAGACAGACAGAGACCAAGCAAAAACTACAGGCCAATATCCTTGAAGAATACGGATGCAAAAATCCTCAACAAGTTTCTTGCAAATGGAAGTCACTAGCACATAAAAACAATTATCCGCCATGATCAAGTGGGATTCATTCCTGGATTACAAGGCTAGTTCCATATTCTCAAATCAATCAAGTGTTACATCATATCAACAAAATAAAAGATAAAAACCATATGATCCTGTCAATAGATGCAGCAAAAGCAGTTGACAAAATACAGCATCTCTTCTTAATAAAGACTCCCGAGAAAGTCGGGATAGAAGGAACTTACCTAAACATCATAAAAGCCATTTATGAGAAGCCCTCAGCGAACATCATCCTCAATGGGGAAACACTGAGAGCTTTAGCCCTGAGATCAGGAACACGACAGAGATGTCCAGTCTCACCACTGTTGTTTAACCCAGTGTTGGAAGTGCTAGCATCAGCTATCAGACAACAAAAGGAAATCAAAGGCATCAGAACGGGCACAGAAGAAGTCAAACTTTCACTTTTCGCAGACGACATGATACTCTACATAGAAAACACGACAGACTCCACCAGAAGCCTCCTAGAACTGATTCAAGAATTCAGCAAAGTTGCAGGGTACAAAATCAACGTACCAAAAGGGATTGCATTTTTATACACCAATAATGAAGCAACAGAAAGAGAAATCAAGAAACTGGTCCCATTCACAATTGCACAAAAAAATAAAATACCTAGAAAGAAACCTAACCAAAGATATAGGAAACATGTATGATAAAAACTATAGAAAACTTATTAAGGAAATTGAAGAAGACAATAAAGAAATGGAAAAGCATTCCATGCTCATGGATCAGAAGAACAGATGTTCTTAAAATGTCATTACTACCCAAAGCAATCTACACATTCAATGTAATCCCAATCAAAATTGCACCAGCATTCTTCTCAAAGCTAGAACAAACTATCCTAAAATTTGTATGGAACCACAAAAGACCCCGAATAGTGAAAGTAATATTGAAGAAGAAAACCAAAATGGGAGGCATTACCATCCCAGACTTTAGCCTCTACTACAAAGCTGTTATCATCAAGACAGTATGATATTGGCAAAAAACGGAAATATAGACCAATGGAATAGAATAGAAAACTCAGAATTGGACCCACAAATGTATGGACAACTAATCTTTGACAAAGCAGGATAGAGTATCCAATGGAAAAAGACAGTCTCTTTAATAGACGGTGCTGTNAACTCCTCCATGACCCAGCAATAGCACTGCTAGGAATTAACCCAAGGGATACAGGGGTGCTGATGCATAGGAGCACTTGTACCACAATGTTTATAGTAGCACTTTCAACAATAGCCGAATCATGGAAAGAGCTTAAGTGTCCATCAACGGATGAATGTATCAAGAAGATGTGGTTTATCTATACAATGGAATACTACATGGCAATGAGAAAGAATGAAATCTGGCCTTTTTTTTAGCAACGTGGATGGAACTCGAGGGTGTTACGCTGAGTGAAATAAGTCAGGCAGAGAATGACAGATACTATATGTTTGCACATATAGGTAGATTAGGAGGAATTTAACAGAGGGCCATGGGGGATGAGAAGGCGAATAATAGTTGGGGATAGGGATGGAGGCAAACCATGAGAGACTCTTGAATGCCGAGAACAAACTGAGGGCTGGTGGGGGTGGGGGAGAGGCGAAGGGGGTGATGGGCATGGAGGAGGGCACTTGTTGGGATGAGCACTGGGTGTTATATGGAAACCAACATGACAATAAACTACTTAAGAAAAAAGAAAGAAGGAAGGAAGGGAAGATGGATGGAAGGAAGGAAGAAAAGAAAGAAAGAAGGAAATAAACATTAAAAAAAAAAGACTCACCTATATAATGCCTATAAGAGACTAACTTTAGACCTAAAGACATTTGCAGATTGAAAGTGAATGTAGAAGCATTTTTCATGAAAATGGATGTCAAAAGAAAGCCAGAGTAGCAATACATATCTTAGACAATCTAGAGTTTAAGACAAAGACTGTGAGAAGAGACATGGAAGCATGCTATATCATAATAAAGGGGACAATCTAACAAGAATATCCAAAAAGTGTAATTATGAATACAACATGGGAGTGCACAAGTATATAGGAAACAATGGCCTTGAATGACCCTAGAACATATGATTTTAACAGATATATTTAGAATATGCTATCTTAAGAAAGCAGAATACATTCTCCAGAATGGATCACGTATTTGTTCACAGAGCAGACTTCAATGAATACAAAAAGATTGAAGTCATACCATGAAACTTTTCTCACCACAATGTGAGGATACCAGAAGACAATGACAAGAAAAAATCTGGAAAGATTCCATAAAAAATAAATGGTCAAACAGGTAATTAAAGAAGAAATTAAAAAATACATGGAAACAAATGAAAATGAGAACAAATAGTGCAATACCTGTGGGATGCAATAAAAGGGCTTTTTATGAGAACCCTTACACCAAAAGGAGCTAGAAAAGGAGTAACTAAAGCCAGCAGAATTAAGGAAATTATAAAGATTAGAGCAGAAATAAATGAAATAGAAATGAAAGTATAATAATCATGAAACCAGGAATTGGTTCTCTTAATAAAGTAATAAAATTGATAAACCTCTAGCCAGACACATGAAAAAGGAAAGGAAAAGGAACCAAAATATTACAAATAAGAGAGGAGAAATAACTACCAACTCCACAGAAATATATACAATTATCAGAGAATATTATCAAAACTATATTCCAACAAATTGGACAAACTGGAAAAAATAGATAAATTCCTAGAAACATACAACTACCAAAAGTGAAACAGGATTAAATAGGAAACATGAACAGATCAATAATCAGCAAAGAAATTGTATCGGTAATCAAAAAACTCCTCAAAAGAGAAGTCTAAGACCAGATAGTTTCACAGGGAATTCTACCAAACATTTATGAAAAATTAATATTTGGGGCACCTGGGTGGCTCAGTCGGTTAAGGGTCCGACTTCGGCTCGGGTCATGATCCCACGGTTCGTGGGTTCGAGCCCCGCGTCAGGCTCTGTGCTGACAGCTAGCTCAGAGTCTGGAGCCTGTTTCGGATTCTGTGTCTCCCTCTTTCTCTGACCCTCCCCTGCCCGCGCTGTCTGTCTCTATCAGAAATAAATAAAACATAAAAAAAATTTAAAAAAGAAAAATTTATATTTATTTATTTGAAAGTATTNCAAGGGTAGTTAAGTGGCAAGGATAGTTCAATATTCACAAATCAGTCATAGTAATGCACCACACTAATACAAAAAGGATAAGAAGCATATGATAATTTCAATAGATAATGAAAAAGCATTTGACAAAATACAACATCCATTGATGATAAAAGCCCTCAACAAAGTAAGTCTCAGGAGAACATACTTCCATGTAGTAAAGGCCATATGTGAAAAACACACAGATAATATCATCATAAATTGGGGGGGGTGGATTTGGAGCTTCTTTTCTATGATCAGGAACAAGACAGGGATGTTTACTCTGACCATTTTTATTTAACATAGTATTGGAAGTTCTAGCTACAGCAATCACAGAATAAAATGGAATATGAGGAATCCACATCGGCAAGTAATAAGTAAAATGTTTACTATTTGCAGAAGACATGATACTATATATAGAAAGCCTGACATACTTGATCAAAAAACTGCTGGAACTTATGCATGAATTCAGTAAAGCCTCAGGATACAAAATTAAAGTACACACACCTGTTGTATTTCTATACACGAATAATAAAGTAGTAGAAAATGAAATGAAGGAATCAATCCCATTTACAATTGCACCAAAAACAGTAAGATACCTAGGAATAAACCAATCCAAGAGGTGAAAGACCTGTATATGAAAACTGTGAAACACTGATGAAAGAAGTCGAAGATGATACAAAGAAATGGAAAAACATTCAATGTTCATAGATCAGAAGAACAAATATTACTAAAATGTCTGTCTGACCCAAAGCAATCTACACATTTAATTCAATCCCTATGAAAATATTGTCAGCATTTTTCACAATTTGAATCAAGAATACTAAAATTTATATAGAGCCACATTCAAAATTTATTTTAATAACAAATAAAATTTGTTATTCAGACTTTCAATAACCAAAGCAATATATATATTATATTTTTTTGTTTATTTCTGAGAGAGAGAGAGACAGCATGAGCAGGGGAGGGTCAGAGAGAGGGAGATACAGAAGCTGAAACAGGCTCCAGGCTCTGAGCTGGCAGTCAGCAGAGAGCCCGACGTGGGGCTGGAACCCATGAACTGAGATCATGACCTGAGCTGAAGTTGGAGGCTTAACCGACTGAGCCACCCAGGCGCCCCATCAAAGCAATCTTTAAAAAGAAAGGCAAACCTGGAGGCATCAAAATTCTGGGCTTCAAATTATATTACAAATCTGTAGTATTTCTGTACTGGCATGAAAATAGTCATATAGATCAATAGAACAGAATAGGAAACCAGGGAATAGATCCATAACTCTATGGCCCACTAATCTTCAACAGAGCGGTAAAAAAATATCCAATGGAAAACAGTCTTTTCAACAAACGGTGTTGGGAAAATTGGACAGCAACATGCAAAAGGATGAAGCTTTACCACTTTCTTATACCACACACAAGTACAAAGTCTAAATGGATTAAAGACCAAAAAATGAATTAAAGACCTAAATGAGAGACAGGAAACCATCAAAATCCTAGAGGAAAACTGAACAGTAACCTCTTCGACATCGACCTTAGCCACTTCTTTCTGGATCTGTCTCCTGAAGTAAGGGAAACAAAAGCAAACACAAACTATTGGGACTTCATGAAAATAAAAAGCTCTGCACTGTGAAGGAAACATTCGAAGAAACTAAAACGTAACCTAAGAAATGGGAGAATATATTTGCAAATGACATATCTGATAAATGGTTAGTATTAAAAATATATAAGCAGCCTATAAACTTCAACACCCATAAACAAATACTCCAATAAAGAAATGGGCAGAAGACATGAATAGACATACTTTCCAAAGAAGACACTCAGATGGCCAGCTGACACGTGAAAAGATGCTCAACATCAGTCATAATAAGGGAAATGCAAATGAAAACTACAATACAATATCACCTCATTCTTGTCAGAATGGCTAAAATTTAACAACACAGGAAACAATAGGTGTTGGCAAAGATGTGGAGAAAGGAGAACCCTCTTGTACTGTTGGTAGGAATGCAAATTGGTTCAGTCACTGTGGAAACTCGTATGGAGGGTCCTCAGAAAGTTAAAAATAGAACTACCCTAGTTTTCACAGATTATACTACTTGGTGTTTACTCAAAGGATAAAAAAAATTACTAATTCAGAGAGGTATGTGCATCCTGATATTTACAGCAGCATTATCTACATTAGCCAAATCATTGAAACATCCTAAGTGTCCATCAACTGAGGAATGGATAAAGAAAATATGGTGTATTTATATAGAATGGCATATTAATCATTCATAAAAAAAAGAATGACATCTTACTATTTGCAATGCCATGAATGGAGCTGGAGTGTATTTTCCTAAGTGAAATAAGTCAGAGAAAGACAAATACCATTTGATTTCACTAATATATGGAATTTAAAAAACAAAACAAATGAGCTAAGTGGGAGAGAGAGAGAGAGTGGAAAACCAAGAAATAGACTCTTAACTATAGAGAATAAGAACAAAGTGATGATTACCTGAAGGGAGGTGGGTGGGTGGATGGGTTAAATAGGTGATGGGGATTAAGGAGTGCATTTTTATGATGAGCACCAGATGTTGTATGCAAGCCTTGCATCACCATATGGTACACCTGAAACTAATATTACAAAGTATGTTAACTAATGGAATTTAAATAAAAACTTTTAAAAAGTGAAAAAAAGATTATCTTATCAAATTTCAAATATACAATACAGAATTAACTATAGTTGCTACAATATTTGTTAGCTCCTCAGTACTCATTCATCTAATAAATGAAAATTTGTACACTTTGACCTACATCTGCCCATTTTCCTCACTTTCCAGCCCCATGAAACCACCATTCTATTTACTGTTTCTTTATATTTGAATTTTTAAAAGGTTCACTTCATTTCTTTTTTTTAACTTAAACTTTACTTAGTTAACATACAGTGTGATACTGGTTTCAGGAGTAGAATTCAGTAATTCATCACTTACATACAATACCCAATGCTCATCATAATTGCCCTCCTTAATTCCCATCATCTGTCTAGCCCATCTCCCATCCATCTTCCTTCATCAACCCTCAGTTTATTCGCTATCATTAGGAGTCTCATGGTTTGTTTCCCTCTCTTCTCTTAAGACTTAAAAGGCAGCCTAAGACATGGGAGAAGATATTTGCAAACATACTTCACTTTGCATGAGGTTTTCCAGTTTATTCATGTTCTGTGCAAATGACAGACATTCCTTCATTTTATGACTGAATAATAGTGAATTGTATGTCTATACCACATTTTTAATTCAATTATCTGTCAATGGATACCTAGATTTTCTGGAGATCTTGAATATCATAATTAATGCTATAATAAAAGTGGAAGTGTAGATATCACTTCAAGATACTGATTGCACATTGTATAAATAACCATAAGAGGGAATGCTGGGTCATATAGTAGTTTTATTTTTTATTATTTCAGGTTCCTCTTTACTGGTTTTCACAATTACTGAGCTGATTTGCATTCACACTAAGTGTACAAGGATTCCCTTTTCTCCACATCCTCACCATCACTTGTTATCTTTTGAATTATAATAGTCATCCTAACAAATGTGGGGTGATATGTCATTGTGTTTTTCATTTGCATTTCCCTAATGATTAATGATATTAAGCAACTTTTGATTAACTTCTTGGTCATTTGTATGTCTCCTTTGGGAAAATGTCTATTAGATACTCTTCCCGTTTTTATTAAAACAGTAAAATAAAACAGTAATTATTATTATTATTTTGTTGCTGAATTGTATGAGCTTCTTACATATTTTGGATATTAATCCTATATCAGATATACAGTTGCAATATATTTTTCCCACTCCATAGATTACCTTTTCATTTTGTTGATTATTTCTTTTACTGTACAGAAGCTTTTTAATTGAATATAGCCTCACTTTTTTGTTTGCTTTTGTTGGCTGTGCTGTTAGTATCATTTTAAAAACTGCATTATTAGACCAATATCAAAGAAGTTTTTCCTCACTCTTTTCTAGGAGTTTTATGCTTTCAGTTTTGCACTTAAGTCTTTAATCCATTTTTAATTAATTTTGTGGATGGTGTCAGATTAGGGTCCAGTATTATTTTTTCCATGTAAATATCCAGTTTCTCAAAAATAATTTATTGGAGAGACAATATTTCTCCCTTGTTTATTCTTGGTGCCCTGTCGAGGATCAGTTGACTGTGTATGTGGGTTTATTTCTGGGCTCTCAATTCTGTTCCACTGGTCTACATGTTGTATCTGTTTTTATGTCAGTATCATAGGGTTTTAATAACTATAGCTTTATAATAGAGTTGGAAGTCAGGGAGTGTGGTGCCTCTAGTTTTCTTATATTCTTAAGGATTATTTTGACTATTTGGGGTCTTTTGTGTTTCTCTGTGGATTTTAGGATTGTTTTATTTTCTATTTCTGTAAAAAAAAACATTGGAATCTTGATAGAGATAGCGCTGAATCTATAGATGGTTTTGAGTGGTCAATGTGTCTGTTTATATACCAGTATTATACTGTTTTGATTGCTATGGATTTGTAATAAAGTTTGAAATTATGAAGTATAATGGCTCTAGCTTTTTCTTTATCCAGATCGCCTTGGATAGTCAGGATCTTTTGTGGTTCTGATAGGTAAAATCTGTTGTAAGATGGCCGACAGGACTAATAGGAAACACCTGTCCCTGATTAATGAGGAATGCGGAAGTAACAGGCTATAAATTGTTCCCTCTGCTAATGCTCTGGGCACATACCTCTGGAGAATGATCTCTTCTGAGCCAACTGGTGTAAAATAAACTTCTCCCTTCCAAGATATCAGAGTGCCACTTGGTTCTTCTGCTAGGTGATCCAGACCAGATTCCATAACAATTCCAATTAAATTTTAGAACTTTTTCTTGTTTCTGTATAAAAAAAATGACATTGGGATTTGATAGTGGTTTTGGGTAGTATGGACATTTTAACATAATTAATTATTGAGATGTGACATCATCAAGATGGTCACTTCTAATTATAGTGCCCTTCCCAAGATGATCAACTAGCAACTATTCACAGAAAAGACACCATTGTGAAAATTTTGGAACACACGGGGAGAGCTGAAGCACTTCCCCAACCACAGAGGATAAGAAAGGCTGCATTAAAAGGGTAAGTGGAGGGGCACCTGGGTGGCTCAGTCGATTAAGCGTCCGACTTCAGCTCAGCTCATGATCTCACGGTCCGTGGGTTCGAGCCCCATGTCGGGCTCTGTGCTGACAGCCACCTCGGAGCCTGTTTCGGATTCTGTGTCTCCCTCTCTCTCTGACCCTCCCCTGTTCACACTGTCTCTCTCTCTCTCAGAAATAAAACATTTAAAAAAAAATAAAAGGGTAAGTGCAGTAGCTACACCCCGATCATATGTCCCCTACCTCAGGCTGGCAGAATGACACGCAGAAAGGCCCTCCCTGCACCTACAGTTTCCCCAGTCGAAAGAGTTCCCAGGGTGGGTATCTATCTCCCATAGAATTGTGCATCCCTTCTCAGGTTTACTTGGTCTCTTTTCACAAGAATTTCAGGGGTAATATAGAGGACTTGACTACTGGAGATCCGATTGTGATGGAGAAGAGAGTGGGCAGAAATTATAACAACCAGTGCTTGAATCTTGGCAGACTGACTTCCTATTCATAGTGGCATCCAAATAGAAATCTCAACAAGTAGTTTTGCAGCTCCAAGAGGTTCGCCATGTCTGATCAGGGAACTTGATATGTAATTCTGCCTTATCTGGGACCCCAAACAGTGAGTCTTGCTGGAATTGTAGCCTATCGTGGCAGACCCCTGGACCAGGACACTAATTCATAGTCCCACATATTACTGAGTTTATCTCTCTGGCCTTTCTCAACAATGAATCCTGGCCAGATCATGTGAAAAGCTGCGTAGCTCAGCAGCACTTGAGATAGCCCAACCAGTAGCCCTTCTGCAGAGCCAAGCCAATAGTTGTATTTGGTCAGAGAGCTTGGTGCAAAGTTCCATCTGATTTGAGACTCAAAACAATGAGTCTTTCTGGCTTGGGTCCTGGTTTGTTGCCTAGAGAGGCAGGGAAGCTAATTTTTAAGTTTTTCTTACTGCTCAGTGCCATCCCTAGCCCATGCAACCAGGAAACCTGGCTAGAGCACTTGCAAGCCTTTGTAGCCCAACAGAACTTGGAGCCAAGGAGCAGGTATCCCTATCTGTAGAGTCGAGATGATGGTCCCATTTGGCCAGGGAACTTGGTTTGCAGTTCTGGCTGATTTTGAGATCTCAAACAAGCCTTTTTCTGACACTTTTCCTGGGTAGAGAAGTTAATTTATAGCCCTGACTATTTCTAAGGGTACCCTACCAACCCCATATAATGAGGAAGTCTGACTGGAGCACCTGAAAAGCTGTGTAGCTCAGCATAGCCTGGCCAGAAGCTCTGCCCTTCTGTTGAGACAAGCCAGTGGTTTAGTGTGGTCAGAGAGTTGGATGCAAAGTTCTGCCTGATTTGAGATCCCAAATAAGGCTTTTGGCTTTGGAGACTGTTCTGCCACCGTATCCAGGTAGGGAAGTTAATTCATAGCCCTGTTTATTCCAGAATGCTGATCTCTGCCCTGTCTGATCAGGAAACTTAGATGGAACACCTAGGAAGCTGCATAGCACAACAGCAATTGAACAGCGAGTTCTACCAGGGTCTCTTTCCATCTGCAGAGCTGAACTAGCAGCCTCAACTGACCAGGATACTTGGTGTGCATTTTTTCCTTATTTTATCGCCAAATGAGTAGTCTAGAAAGCCTTGGAGAGTATTCTATAGCCCTGCTT
>NW_027532001.1:202548-208895 GCF_008692635.1 Crocuta crocuta | reverse complement strand
TCATTGCCTTGCCCTTTTTTGAAAATAGACTATAACTACCCTGATCAGGAAATCTAACCAGAGCACCTGGAAAACTGTGTAGTCCATCCTACATTAGTATGTGAACAGAAAGCCCAGCCAGCAGCTATGTGTGTCTGCAGAGAAATGTCAGTGGCTTCACTGTGCAGGGATATCAGTATGCAGTGTACAGTACTGCCAGATTCAGATCTTAAACAAGGAACCATACTGGACTTGGGACCCATTTTGCTGCCCTACCTGGGCAGTGAACTTAATAGCTCTGCTTACTGCTGAATATAATACCTTGTCCTGCATTCCAATGAAATCCTGACCAGAAAAATCCAGGCAAGTGCAGAGCTCACCCTACAGTTGTGTTTGTGTAGGAAATCAAGTTAGTACTCTGATCCAACTGTTCCGAAACTGCAGTACCTGCCCTTCCCAACCTCAGTAGTCAGGCACTGGCCTCACCCAAAAACAGACTCTGAGAGCAAGCTGCAATTCCCCATTAATGATATTAGCTGATCCCTCCAGACTGGTGAAAAACGTCTCTGCCAACAGTTTTCTAAAGTCTGAAAGAAGATATTACTTACTCAAACACGCAAATACCAATGTAAAGAATAAAATATAAAAATTAGTGTAAATAAACTTTATGCTAAAACTGATAAAAAATAAACAAAGAAGATTACTATTTAATGATAAATGGACTAATCCATCCAGAAAATATAACAATTGTAAATATGCACACAACATAGAACACATAAATATATGATGCAAACACTAATAGAAATAAATAGCAATACCATAGTAGTTGAGGCCATTAAAACACAATTGCAACAATGGATACATTATCCAGATTTGAAGAATAGTATAGGCTAATTTGACCTAACAGAGACAAAATATTCAGTACAACTCCAGCAGAATAGTACATGGGATATTTTCTAGGATAAGTCATATATTAGGCTATAAAACAAGTCAGAGTAAATTTAAGAGAATTGAAATATCAAATAAATTTTCTTTCTTTAAGTTTTTATTTACATTCCAGTTAGTTAACATATAGTGAAATATTACTTTCATGTCTAAAATTTAGTGATTCAACAACAACATACATAACACCTTGCTCATCACAACAAGTGCAGTACTTAATCCCCATTTGATATTTAACCCATCCCTCCCCTTCACCTCCCCTCTGGTAATCATCAATTTGCTCTCTATAGTTGAGTCTCTTTCTTAGTTTCTCTCTCTCTCTCTCTCTCTCTCTCTCTCCCCCTCTTTCTCTTTTATACCTCTATGATTATTTGTTATGTTTATTATATTACACATATGAGTGAAATTATATTGTCATATTGTCTTTCTCTGACTGGCTTATTTCACTTAGCGTATTCTCTAACTCCATCCATGTCCTTGGAAATGGCAAGACTTCATTCTTTTTTATGACTAGGTAATATTCCACTGTGTATATATACTACATCTTTATACTTTCATCAGTCGATGGACACGAGCTGTTTCCATCTTTTATAATGTTGCCATATACAGCAACGTGCATGTAACCCTTTGAATTATCACTCTTGTATCCTTTTGGTAAATATCTAGTAGTGCAATTGTTGGATTGTAGGGTAGTTCTATTTTTGACTTTTTAAAGAACCTCATTATGTTTTCCAGAGTGGCTTCATCAGTTTGCATTCCCACCAAGACTGCAAGAGGATTCCCCTTTCTCCACATCCTCACCAATACCTGTTTCCTGTGTTGTTAATTTTAGCCATTCCGACTGGTGTGAGGTGATGTCTCATTGTAGATTTCATTTGTACATCCTTGATGATCAGTGATGCTGAGCATCTTTTCATGTGTCAGTTGGCCATTTGAATGTCTTCTTGGGAGAAATTTCTCTTCTGGTCTTCTGCCCATTTTTTTGACTCATTTGTCTTTTGGGTGTTCAGATTTATAAGTTCCTTATATATTTTGGATATTAACCCTTTATCTGATATTTCATTTGCAAATATCTTCTCCCAGTCTATCAGTTGCTTTTTAGTTTTGTTGATTGTTTCCTTTGCTGTTCAGAACTTTTTATTTTGATGAAGTCCCAATAGTTTATTTTTGCTTTTGTTTCCTTTTCTCAGGAGACGTATCTAAAAAGTTGCTATGGCCATTGTCAAAAAAGTTGCTGCCTTTCTTCTCCTCTAGGATTTTAATGCTTTCCTGTCTCACATTTGGATCTTTAAACTACATTTAGATTTTTAAACCATTTTGAATTTATTTTTGAGTATGGTATAGGAAAGTAGTCCAATTTCTTTAAAAAATTAACGTTTATTCATTCTTGAGAGACGGAGATAGAATGCAAGCAGGGGAAGGGCAGAGAGAGAGGGAGATCCAGAATCCGAAGGAGGCTCCAAGCTATGAACTGTTGGCCCAGGGTCCAATGCAATGTGGGGCTAGAACCCATGAGCTGTGAAATCATGACCTGAGACAAAATCAGATGTTGAACCAACTGAGCTACCCAGAATAAAAAAGTGATCCTGTTTTATTCTTTTACATGTTCCTGTTCAGTTTTACCAACATTATTGCTGAAGAGACTGTCTTTTTTCCCATTGGATATTCTTTCCTACTTTGTTAAAGATAATTGGCCATATACTTGTGGGTTCATTCCTGGATTTCCTATCCTGTTCTACTGATTTATATGTGTATTTTTGTGCCAGTACCATATTGTCTTGATCACTACCTCTTTGTAATATAACTTGAAGTTCAGAATTGTGATAGCTCTAGTTTTGCCTTTCTTTTCCAAGGTTGCTTTGGCTATTTGGGGCATTTTGCAGTTCGATACCAAGTTTAGGATTTTTTTCAACTTCTGTGAAAAATACTGATGGTATTTTGATACGGATTATATTAAATATGTAGATCCCTTTGGATTGCATATGCATTGTAGCAATATTCATTCTTGTGGTCCATGAGCATGAAATGTCTTTCTATTACTTTGTGTCATCTTCAATTTCTTTAATCAGTGTTTTATAATTTCAGATACAGTTCTTTCATCCTTTGGGTTAGGTTTATTCCTAAGTACCTTATGGTTTTTGGTACAATTGTAAATGAGATTGACTCTTTAATTTCACTTTCTGCTGCTTCATTATTGGTGTATGGAAATGTAACAGATTTCTGAATGTTCATTTTGTATCCTTGGACTTTATTGAATTTGTATATCCATTCTAGCAATTTTTTGGTGGAGTCTTTCAGGTTTTCTATATAAAGTATCAAGTCATCTTGAAATAGGAAAAGTTTGACTTCTTCCTTGCTGATTTGGAAGCCTCTTATTTCTTTGTCAGATTGCTGTGGCTAGGACTTACAGTACTATGTTAAATAACAGTGGTGAGAGTTGACATCTCTGCTTTGTTCCTAATCCAAGAGGAAATTATGTCACATTTTCCCCATTGAGGATGATATTACCTGTGGGTTTTGTATATGGACTTTATTATATGGAGGTAAATTCCCTCTAGACCTATTTTGTATGAGGGTTTTTGTCATGAATGGATATTGTACTTTGTCAAATGCTTTTACTGCATGTATTGAAATTATCATATGTTTGTTGTCCTTTCAGTTATTAATGTGGTGTATCACACTGATTAATTTGTGAATACTGAACCACCTTGCAACTCAGGAATACATCCCACTTGATCATGGTGACTGATTCTTTAAATTACTATTGAATTTGATTTGCTAGTATCTTGTTGAACATTTTTACATCTGTGTTCATCAGGGATATTGTCCAGTAGTTCTATTTTAATGGAGTCTTTATTTGGTTTTGGTATCAGGGTAATCCTGACCTAATAGAATAAATTTAGAAGTTTTCCCTCCATTTCTGTTTCTTGGAATAAATATCAACTTTTCCTTAAATGTTTGGTAGAATTCCCCTGTGAAGCCATCTGGCCCTGGACATTTGTTTGTTTGGAAATTTTTTTAATTGTTGATTCAACTTCTTTGCTCATTATCTGCCTATTCAAGTTTTCTATTTCTTCCTGTTTCAGTTTTGGTAGTTTCTAAGGATTTATTCATTTCTCTTGGGTGTCCAATTTGTTGACATATTTTTTTTTCACAATATTCTCTTACAATTGCTTATATTTCTGTGATGTTGGTTGTTACTTCTCCTCTATAATTTGTGATTTTATTTTTTGGGGGGGGTCCTTTCTCTTTTCTTTTTGATAAACCTAGCTTCAGTCTTATTATTTTTGTTAATTTTTTTAAAGAACCAGCTGCTGGTTTCAATGATTTGTTCTTTTGCTTTTTAGTTTCCACATCTTTTATTTCTGCTCTAATCTTTATTATTTCCCTTTTTTTCTGCTGGCTTTATACTTTGTTGTTCTTTTTCTAGCTCTTTAAGATGTAATGTTAGATTGTTTATTAGAGATGCTTCTTGCTTTTTAAGAAACAACTCTCTTGTTTTGTAATCCTGTTAGGAGCACTTTTTCTGCATCCCAAAAGTTTTGGACTGTCGTGTTTTCATTTTGTTTCCGTATATGTTTTTTTTTTTAATTTCATTTCTGATTTCTTGGTTGACTCATTCATTGTTTAGTAGCATTTTGTTTACCCTCTATGTATTTGTGATCTTTCCAAATTTTTTCTTGTCTTTGCCCTTAAGTTTGATAAGACTGTCCTCAGATAGTATGCATAGTATGACCTCAATCTTTTTGTACTTGTTGAGGTCAGATTTGTGAACTGCCTGTGATCTATCTTGGATAGTGGCTCATGTGGACTTGAAAAGAATGTGTGTTCTGCTGTTTTAGGATGCAAAGTTCTGAATATATCTGTTAAGTCCATCTAGTTCAGTGTATCATTCTAACCCACTGTTTCCTTGACGATTATTTTCTGTTTAGACACTCTGTACATTGATATAAATGGGGTGTTAAAAATACCCTGGTATTATATTATTACTTCCTTTATGTTTGTTATCAACATATATTTTTATGTTTTATATATTTGGATGCATTAATATTCAGTGCATAAATATTTACAATTGTTAGATCTTGTTAGAGTCCCTTTTATTATGAAATAGTGTCCTTCATCTCTTGTTACAGTCTTTGATTTAAAGTTCAGTTTTTCCTGAGTAAAGCAGAGGCAGCGGGGGAAGATGGCGGCGGCCGTTCCACAGCGGGCCTGGACCGTGGAGCAGCTGCGCAGCGAGCAGCTACCCAAGAAGGACATTATCAAGTTTCTATAGGACCACGGTTCAGATTCGTTTCTTGCAGAACATAAGTTATTAGGAAACATTAAAAACGTGGCCAAGACAGCTAACAAGGACCATTTGGTTACAGCCTATAATCATCTTTTTGAAAGTAAGCGTTTCAAGGGTACTGAAAGTATAAGTGTCTGAGCAGGTGAAAAATGTGAAGCTTAATGAAGATAAACCCAAAGAAACCAAGTCTGAAGAAACTCTGGATGAGGGTCCACCAAAATATGTGAAATCTGTTCTTAAGAAAGGAGATAAAACCAACTTTCCCAAAAAGGGAGATGTTGTTCACTGCTGGTATACAGGAACACTACAGGATGGGACTGTTTTTGATACTAATGTTCAAACGAGTTCAAAGAAGAAGAAAAATGCCAAGCCTTTAAGTTTTAAGGTTGGAATAGGCAAAGTTATTAGAGGATGGGATGAAGCACTCTTGACCATGAGTAAGGGAGAAAAGGCTCGACTAGAAATTGAACCAGAATGGGCTTATGGAAAGAAAGGACAGCCTAATGCCAAAATTCCACCAAATGCAAAACTCATTTTTGAAGTGGAATTAGTGGATATTGACTGAAATAGCAATGCTTCTGATATAAAGACATTAGCAACAATAAAACATGGCCTTGAAGAAACTTATGTAACTAGAGCTGGTTACTGTTGTAGTGGAAGAATCAATCGGATAATTCAAGAATGCAGATATTGGTTACCCAATCCCCAATTTTTAATATATGTAATCCATTATAATTCCCTAAAGTTTGAAATATTTTACTACAGCTGTGTAAAATATTGGCTAAGGAGAACTGACTTCCTTTTACCTCATGTTGTAAACTAAAAGGCTCAATAAAATATATTCAGTGTCTTGAAAAAAAAATAAATAAAGTTCAGTTTTTCCTACAAACACATTGCTACTCAGGGTTTTTTTGATGAACATTTGTATGACAAATGTTTCTCCATGCCCTCACTTTTAATCTGCACTTTTTAAACATATTTTTATTTTTTTAAATTATTTTTAAGAGTGAGAGACTGAACGTGAGTGAGGGAGGTGCAGAGAGAGAGAGGGACACACATAATCTGAAGCAGGCTCCAGGCCCCATGCTGTCATCACAGAGCCTGATGCAGGGGTAGAACTTCCCACCTAGGATAA
>NW_027532001.1:192429-202209 GCF_008692635.1 Crocuta crocuta | reverse complement strand
CTGTCTCATGTTCAGGTCCTTTATCCATTTTGAGTTTATTTTTGTGTATGGTGTGAGAAAGTGATCTAGTTTCATTCTTCTACACGTTGCTGTCCAGTTCTCCCAACACTATCTATTAAAGAGGATGCCTTTTTTCCATTGAATACTCGTTCCTTCTTTGTCAAAGATTACTTGGCTGTATAGTTTTGGGCCAGTTCTGAANTCCTCCGTCAAGTTCCTCCTAATCCTCCTATACGTGGAAACATATGATATTTGTCCTTCTCTGCCTGACTTATTTCGCTTAGCATAACACCCTCAAGGTCCATCCATGTAGCACTTTTTCTAATTTCTTGAAGTAGGCCTGGAGTGCAATATACTTTTCTGTTAGGACTGCTTTCACTGCATCCCATAGAGTTTGGATTGTTTTATTCTCAGTTTCATTTGTTTCCATATATTTTAAAATTTCTTCTCTAATTGCCTGATTGGCCATTTTGTTCTTTAGTAGAGTGTTCTATAACTTCCATGTTTTTGGGGGTTTTCCAGAGTTCTTTCTGTGGTTGATTTCGAGTTTCATAGCATTGTGATTTGGAAGTATGCATGGTATGATCTCAATTATTTTATATTTATTGAGGGCTGCTTTATGTCCCAGTATGTGATCTCTCTTGGAGAATGTGCCATGCGCACTTGAGAAGAAATAGCCTCAGGATGTAGAGTTCTAAATATATCTGTCAAATCTATCTGGTCCAATGTGTCATTTAGGTTTATTGTGTTTAGTGATTTTCTGTCTAGTTCATATATCCATTGTTGTAAGAGGAGTATTAACGTCCCAGCTATTAGTACGTTCTTATTGATAAGACTGTTTCTGTTTGTGATTGTTTTTTGTATTTAGGTGCTCCCATATTCGGTGTGTAGACATTTATAATTGTTAGTACTTCCTGATGGATAGACTCTTAATTATTATATAATGCCCTTCTTCATCCCTTGTACTGTCTTTAAAGTCCAGTTTGTCTGATATAATATAGCTATTCCGGCTTTTTTATTTTTTACTTCAACTAACCTCATAAATATTTCTCCATCCCCTCACTTTTAATCTGAAGGTGAACTCCAGTCTAAAATGAGTTTCTTGCAGACAGAAAATAGATGGATTTTGTTTTTGTATCCATTCTGCTACCCTATGTCTTTTGATTGGGGCATTTAGTCCATTTACATTCAGTGTTATTATTGAAATATATGGGTTAGACACATTGTGTCCTTTGTGGGATTCATGCTTGTGCTGGTATCTTTAGCATCTTGTGTTCCTTGCAACCTTTCCCTCAGAGAGGCCCCGTCAGGATGTCTTGTAGGGCTGGCTTAGTGGTGACGAATTCTTTCAATTTTTGTTTATTAGGAAAAACTTTTATCTCTCCTTCTATTTTGAATGACAGGCTTGCTGGATAAAGGATTCTTGGTTGCATATGTTTTCTGTTCATCACATTGAAGATCTCCTGCCCTTCTTTTCTGGCCTGCTAAGTTTCATTAGATAGGTCTGTCACCACTCTGATAAGTTTCCTTTTTTATGTTAGTGCCCTTTTCTCCCTAGCTGGTTTCAAAATTCTCTCTTTGTCCTTATATTTTGTCAGTTTCACTATGATATGTCGTGCAGATGATTGATTCAAGTTACGTCCGACTTGAGTTCTCTGTGCCTCCTGAATTTCAACATCTACTTCCCTCCCCAGGTTGGGGAAATTCTCTGCTATCATTTGTTCCAGGACTCCTTCAGCACCTTTCCCTCTCTCTTCCTCTTCTGGCAATCCTATGATTCGGATATTGTTCCATTTGATTGTATTGCTGAGCTCTCGAACTCTTCTTTCATGTTCCTGGTTCAGTTTATCTCTTTTTTTCTCAGTTTTTTCTTTCTCTCTAATTGTGTTTTCTAAATTGATTTTTCTCCTTTCTGCCTCTTTATTCCGTGCGTTGGACGCCTCCAGTTTATTATGTATCTCATTTTTCCTGTTTTTTAACTCACCATAACTATTTTTAAGCTCCATAGTGTTTGTAGCCATAGTTTCTCTGATGTCTTCCATGCTTTTTTTCAAGTCCAGCGATTAATTTTATGATTATCGTACTAAATTCTTGTTCAGTTATTTTGCTTATATCTGTTTTGAGCACCTCTTTAGTTCTCAATTCTTCTTGGAATTTCTCTGCAGGAGAGCTCTTTTGTTTTGTCATTTTGGTTAGCTTTCTATCTCTTGTTAGTTTTAAAAGCTTGTTATGCACTCTGCACTTGTGATCGCTGCTGTATCCAAGAAGTCTCTTTGTCCAGGGCTTGTCCATTCAGTAAGTGTTCTTTGAATGGTATCTCTTGGTCTCTCTTGTTGAGACCTTGATTATTTTATTTTCCTACTCGTAGTGGTTTGCGAGTCTCCACCATGTGTATTTTGGCTTGTTTCTTGAGGTAGCCCTGGAAAAGAAAACAGACAGACAAACACACAGGGAACAAAGGAACATAAACGCACAGACAAATCCAACAAACATGCAAACGGAAAGGGAAAACGAAAAAGAAAATTGAAAAGATGAAGGGGGGAAGGCAAATAATCATAGATAAAATACATACAAAAGAAAAAAAGAAGAAAAGAAAAGGAAAAAAGAAGAAACCCAATAGACAAAGAACAGTTTAAAGCATATAATCAGATTTTCCAGCTACAAATAAATAGCCGGATGTATGCAGTGCTGGTGGAAGAGCACTGGGAATGAGATGACAGGGCAGGGATGAAGTGAAATTGAAAATGAAATGAATAGGCAGAAGGAATAAGAGGGCTTTTTAAAAGAACGAAAGAGTGGAATATGTTTAGAGAAGAGGTGAAAGAAATGACGATGATGCTATCCAGAGAAATTATATAGTCTGATTACTCCAGAGAGAAAGAGATGAAAAGGTAGGTCGGTGTAGAATTTACATCTAGAGAATGGATTAAATGTGACTGTTTAAGCAATACAGTGACCAGAATTAATCAGGGCAGTGCATCCATGTTGGTCTTGCCCCAGCTCTGGTAAGGAAGAAGAAGAAGAAGAAGAAGAAGAAGAAGAAGAAGAAGAAGAAGAAGAAGAAGAAGAAGAAGAGGAAGAGGAAGAGGAAGAGGAAGAAGAAGAAGAAGAAGAAGGAAGAAGAAGAAGAAGGAAGAAGAAGGAAGAAGAAGACAGCTCTCTAGCATGGATGGGCGTGGTTTGATCCAGTACATCCCATGGGAGTCCTGCTTTGGTGGTTGTGGGTAGAAGAGAGGCAGCGCCCTGTCCCTTCTTGAACCGGGCATTGGAACTCACTTTTTTGGGTGTATAAACTCCCTGTGCCAGGGGCGTAGCCAAGATGGGCCATGCTCCATACCCCAGGTCAGACCTAGTCTCCAGATGTCAGTTTGCTTGTTCCATTGTAATTGTAGGAAATGTAAACTTGCAGGCGAGCCCCTCAGGGCAGTTTTTCCCCCTGGGGATTGAGCGAGAAGCTGCTGCTCCCATATCCTCCAGGTCAAGCTGGAGAGTGGGGAGCAGCTTCCCTGGGGGTCGCTTGGGATGAGTGCCTCCCGCCTAGGGTCAGCTGGAGAGCAGGAAATTGGATCCCTCTGTGTTCCAAGCGGAGGTTTTTCTCTTCTCTAGCGACAGGGACAGTGTCTTGATCAGTTTCGGGCGCTCCTTTTCCCCGCTAGCCTCACTTCGATTCCCCTCAGAGGGGGATCCCCCCTCCCTCTGTGTCTCAGGTCTTGGCCCAATTTTATCTTCCCCAGTTTGCACTCACGCTAGAAGGTTTTTCAGCAGACTCTTTCTCCTTTTCCTCCCAAACTCCTGGATTCCTTAAGAGTTCCTATGGTTTCAGGCCTTCTCTGTGTGAGATATGGGGGCGAGTGAAATGTGCGGAGTTCCCTACTTCTCAACCATCTTGTCCTCCTCCATGTCATTAGGTCTTAAATGAGACTCTTGTAGGCATTTTATACATGGGTCTTGTTTTTTAATCCACTCTGATACCTTATATCGTTTGATTGGCATATTTAGTCTATTTACGTTCAGATTAATTATTGAGAAATATGTATTTACTGTCATTTTACTACTTGTCATTGTTTCTGGGGATTTTCTCTGTTCCTTTTTTGTCTTTGTCATTATTTGTCCTTCCTTTCTCTTTTTTTTCTGGCAGAGCATTCATTCTTTTTTAATTTTTTTTAAAATTTTTGTTTTTAATAATTTATTGTCAAGTTGGTTTCTACTTGTGGGGATGAGCACTGGGTGTTATTTGTCCTTCCTTTACATTCAGAGTTCCTTTTAATATTTCCTGCTGGATTGATTGAGTGTTCACAAGCCTCTTTAGTTTTGTTTGTCTGGGAAACACTTTAGAACTCCTTCTGTTCTCAATGATAGCCTTGTTGGGTAGAGTATTTTGGGCTATAGTTTTTGTTTTTGTTTTTTTCCTTTCAGCACATTGAATATATCATGCCACTCCCTTCTGGCTTGCCAAGGTTTTGTTGAGAAATCTGTAGCTAACCTTATGTGTCTTGCCTTGTAAGTTAAAGAGAAAGATGTTTTCTTTAATACTATAATTTGCAAATTTAATTACAAGAGGCCTTGGTGTTGGCTGCTTTTGTTGATTTTGAAGGGAGTTTTCTGTGCCTCCTGAATCTAGATGTCTGCTTCCTTCTCAAGATTAGGGATGTTGTTATAAATAAATAAATAAATTTTCTACCATCTTTTCTCGTCTTTCTTCTTCCGGGACACTTATGAATAGGAGAATATGAATATTCTTATATTTTATGGATTTACTGACTTCCATGAGTCTATTATCATGATCTATCATTCTTCTTTCTTTTGTTCAGCTTCTTTATTTTCCTTTCCTTTGTTCAGCTTCTTTATTTTACATTATTTTATCTTTTATACCACTTATTTCTTCGTTTTTGCCATATTTTTTTCATTGCATCAAGCCTGTTTCCAATCTCAGTTATATCTTTTATTTCTGAATGATTCCTTTTTAACACTTTTATCTCTGCAGTAATGGGATTCCTGAAGTCTCCCATTCTTTTCTCAGGCCCAGAGAGAATCCTTATGATTGTTGTTTTAAATTCTTCATCAGGCACTTTACTTATATCTGTTTCACTTAGATTTGTGGCCATGACATTATCTTATTTATTCATTTGAGATGAATTCTTCCATCTTGGCATTTTGTCTAAGTCTCTTTCTTCTCTATGTTAGAAAATCCCATTATGTTTTATGCTTCTGAGAGTAATGGATTTATGAAGCAGTGGTTATATAATGTCCCAGGAATCTTGTTCTGTGTCGTTTATCTATTAGGTGCTATGTATACTCTGCTGTTGTATTTTGGCTAGTTCTCTTTTAGGCCAGTCTTCAGATGTTCTTCTTGCATGCAGTGGGCAGTGTTTAATCCTTGACCAGAATGTGGCGAGTTTTACTTACATGTGTTCATTGGTCTGCTTGTGAAATGAGACTTGATTCTACTTCCACTAGAATTGAAGTCCTGCAGAATTCTCTCATTGGGAGATGTGGTGTGGTCAGAGATTTCTGCTCTTCTTCTGGGGAAGGAAACCACTGTGTTGGGACTGAGGTAAGCTTGGCCAACAAGGTGTGCTGTCAAGTACATTTTCTGTCTAAAGTGGTATAAAACAATATATTAAAAATAAGAAGAAAACTGTAATATTAACAAATACATTGAAACTAAACAACCTACTCCTGGGACAATGATCAAAGAATTAGTTGAAGGGGCATAGAAATGTATTTGGCACAAATTAAAATAGAAACACCAGTTATCAAACCTTACTGGATACAGCAAAAGCAGTTCTAAGAAAGAATTTTATACCTAGATGCATACATTAAAAAAATAAAAATATCTCAAATAGACAACTTCACTGCAATTACACCTCAAGGAACTAGAGAAAGAACAAACTAGCCAAAATTAGCAAAAGGAACAAAATAATGAAAATTAGGGTGGAAACACTAAATGAAGAATGGAAAATAATAGAAAATATTAATAAAACTATGAGATGATTCTTTGAAAAGATAAACTAAATCGTGAATCCATTAGCTTGATAAATAAAGAAAAATGAAGAGAAGACCCAAATCAATAAAACTACAAATGAAAAAGGAGACATTAAAAATGATACTAGAGATATTAAAAAAATCATATTGTAATACTTTAACAGACATATTCCAACTCCAACAAAGTGAACAAATTAGAATAAATGGATAAATTTTTAGATATATAAAAACTACCAAGACTTAACCAAGAGAAATAGAAATATAAACACCAAATAATGAGTAAGAAGAATAAATCAGTAATAAAATATTTCCAAACACAGTAAAGGTCTGGCCCTACCTGCTGTACAACACCAGTTATGTTTGCTGCTAAATTATACCAAATATATATAGCAGAAGTAGCACCTATCCTTCTCAAACACTTCCACAAAATTTAAGAGCAAGGACAACATCCAAGTTCACTTTACCATCTCTGCATTATCCTTATATCAATGCCTAATAAATAGACTAGAATATACAAACACTATATGCCAATATCCCTGTTGGATATAGATGCAAAATTTTCAACAAAACATTAGCTCACCGAATTTAATAGCACTTTAATGTAGTTTTTACCATGACCAAGTGGAATTTATCCCTAGGATGCAAGAATGATTCAACACATTAAAATAAAAAATTTATGATATACTACTATAATAAAATAAAACATAAAATNGAACATACTTCAATGCAACAAAGGCCACAGTGACAACACACAACCAACCTCATACTAAATCATGAACGTTTGAAGGTTTTTCCTATAAGATCAGAAACAAAACAAACGTGCCCACTCTCATCACTCCTATTCACTACAGTACTGGATGTCCTCGGCAGATCAGTTAGGCAATAAAAAGAAATTAATGGCATCAGAATTAGAGTGGAAGAAGTAAAATTGTCTCTATTTGCAGATGACATGATTTTACATATAGAATAATCCCAAAGATTCCACCAAAGATTTTATATTTAATCAACAAATACAGAAAACTTGTAGAATACCAAATCAACATATAAAAATCAATGGTGATACAATTACATTTATGAAAAATAAAGTAAACAAATGGTAGAACTTTGGGAAGATGGTGGAATAAGAAGACCCTAGGGTCATCTCATCCCATGATTACAACTGAAGAACATCTATAGCAGTGTAAGTGTTGTGCCCGATTCGCGAGTCCCCAGAGACCACCAAGGAGCCGACACCGATGCAAGTACAAAGGTGGTCTTTATTACAAGCTCGAGCAGGGGCTCACCCGCCTACCCGTGTAGTGGCAGCAAGGTGAAGCCAAGAACAATAGCGAACAGTGTTTTTAAGGAGTAAGGGATGGGGGTGTTAGAGTACACATAGCATCATCACATAACCACCAATTAAAACTGTACAGCACTCTTGTTAACAGCTTTGACCATTCAGTATCTGTGAGGTGTTTATTACTTTTGGTGGGACCCAATCATGACTTTTGAGAATCCTTTGGAAATGACCAATTATGAGGTGAATTCAAAAGGCTCACGTGAGGTTCAGGCAAGCGGTGAGAAATTGGCTACTTTGTATCTGCAGTTCCCAGCCTTGACTCAGACCATAGGAATGTTTTTTTGATTAGCTGATCTGAGGGCGGTCCGAGGATGGCTTTAGCCTTGAATAGTCTGAGGCTTTTTCTGGAACTGGGATTGGGGCTACGTGCAGCCCGAGGTTGCTCATAATGGAGGACTTAATTTTTGGCTTTTCATAAGTAACTCATAAAATTTCCCAAAGACTGGTAGAATAAACTCCACAAGTAAATGCAGAGAAAAGGGCACATCAAAAAGTGTAGGAAGGGCACCTGGGTGGCTCAGCTGGTTAAGCATCTGACTTCGGCTAAGGTCATGATCTCACTGTTTGTGGGTTTGAGCCTTGTGTTGGGCTCTGTGTTGACAGCTAGCCCAGAGCCTGGAGACTGTTTCAGATTCTGTGTCTCCCTCTTTCTCTGACCCTCCCTGCTCACACTGTCTCTCTCTCTCTCAGAAATAAATAAAACACTAAATTTTTTTTTAAAGTGTAGGAAGAGTGGAGATGTAGTCAGGAGCTGAACGTATTGGCAAGATTGTTTGTGGGGAGTGGAATGCCATGGGCACAGAAAGGAGAGAGAAAGAGAGCTCCATGCTGGGATCCTGGAAACACAAGACAAATCCCCGTAACACTTGGCTTTGAATGTACTAGGGGCCAATTTATGTGAGTTCTTCTAAGCAGTGGGACTTAAAACCTGAAATTTAAATCAATCAATGCCTTGGCTCTGGGAGAGCTGGGAAAGCAAGAGGAAACCGAGTCCTTGAACCACAAAGAAGGAATAGAACAAATAGCCCATAGAGACACAGCATATAAACAGCAATTTGAACGGTGCCTGAGACATATGGAAAGGTGTTTATTTAATCATCTTAGAGCCTGTCCCAGATGAACAGAAATCACTAGGAAACTCTTCCTCGAGGAATAAAATAACTGGCAGACACCATTTTCCTCCCCCACACCCCGACATAAACACAGGAGCACTTAAGGGACTGGCTACCAAACTTGCTAGCACAGCTGCCCTGCCCCTATATGCTGTGCATCTGCCAAACTACCCCTCTGGACATTGCCTCTGTTCCAACACTGCACAGCCCCTCAAATGGTACTCAAAGCTTGCTAGCACTGCCTCCACGCTGTACTGCCCCCTGCAATGTGCTGCTGCAGACCCAAAAGGTCTATTCAGTCTCTGTGCTGCAGGACCCCTCCACTGACAACACAGAGCTCGGTAGAACCAGCACGCTAAAGCACAGCCACCCCAATATACTGCTCCTACATTGTGCTTTGGAGGATCCACCCTCACCTATATGCTCTTGGCCAAGATTACGCTGCAGGCCTGACAGTGTAAAAGCAGCCTCTACTGTGGCTAGCACCCCTCCAAAGTGACTCCTTCCTTCTAGAGAGAGAAAGGTAACCAAACACATCAGTCAGGCTGCTGCCCCAGCAGTGAGCTGGAGGGAAACAACTTGGTCTGACAACAGGTCTCATCCACCAATGAAAGCTTCTCAGGGGACAACATAGGGGAAGCACCCTGCAATTTGGTGCTACAGTGTCCTTGGCAAAAGTCTAGTCTGAATCAATTCAGGTGCAAGGCATCCCAAGACTGGCCTGCTAACACCACAGGGACCAAACACTGAAGGAAAAAGTGGCGGAACTACAACAGCAGGGTAAATACATGACACATGAGAGACAGCCCTGAAGCACCAGTTCTCATGAACAGAGGATATTACATGACAGGGCACTACAAAATCTCTTTGTCATAAGGCCAATATTTCCACTACAGGAATGTAGCTCTTTCCTAAAATAAGAAAACAGACAGAGTCAGAGAAAAAAGAGGAGACAGAAGAATATGTCTGAAATGAAACAACAGGACAAAAACACAGAAAGAGACCTAAGTAAAACAGATATGAGTAAGGTCCGTTAGAGAATGTAATGATCATAAAGACACTCACCAGTCTTGAAAAATGAATGGAGGACATCAGTGAGACTCCGGAAAAAGTGATGGGGGGGAAAATGAACCAATAAGAGACGAAGAACACAAAAAATAAAATTAAAAATACATCTGATTGAATACATAGGAGGCTAGAGGAAGCAGACAGAACAATGGAAATTAATCAAGTTGAGAAAGAAGAGAAAAAAGAATTATGAAAAATGAGAGTGAATTTAGGAAAATCAGTAACTCCATCAAGTGTAATGACATTTACATTATAGGAATCCCAGAAGAAAACGAA
>NW_027532001.1:190025-192338 GCF_008692635.1 Crocuta crocuta | reverse complement strand
AGAAAACTTCCATAATCTGGGCAAAGAAAAAAGTACTCAGATCAAGGAGGCACAGAAAGCACCCAACAAAATCAACTTAAGGAGGTCCATGCCAAGTAGCATAGTAGTTAAAGTGAGAAATGTAGTGATACAATTTTTTTTAATTTTTAAATTATTTTAGTTTTGAGAGAGAGAGAGAGAGAAAGCAGGGGAGGGTCAGAGAAAGAGGGAGATACAGAATCCGAAGTCAGGCTTCAGGCTCAGCTGTCAGCACAGAGCCCGACGCGGTGCTCAAACCCACGAACTGTGAGATAATAACCTGAGCCAAAGTCATATGCTCAACTGACTGAGCCACACAGACAACCTTGTAGTGATAAAAATTTTAAAGCAACAAGAGAAAAGAAGGTAGTTATATGCAAGTGTATCCCCATAAGTCTATCAGTAGGTTTCTCAGCAGAAACTTTGCAGGCCAGAAAGGAATGGCATGATATATTCCTAATTCTGCAGTCATGAATATTCTATCTAGCAAGGCTATCATTGAGAATAGAAGGAGAGATAGAGGCTCTGAGTGAAACACAAATAAAACAAAATAAAAATGCTAAACAAATTCATGACCATTAAGCCAGCCCGGAAAGAAATATTAAAGGGGATACTTAGAGTGGAAAAGAAAGACCATAAGTGAGACTATGAAACATGACTACATCATGTGCAGAAATTACTCAAGGAATTCACAAAGTAAAAGGATGTGAAATATGACACCATATATGTAAAACATGGTGAGAGTAAGAGTAAAGTTGGGTTCAACCTTAAGTGACTATCAACTTAATATAGACTGCTTGCTATGTGCAAGAAATGTTAATAGAAACCTAATGATAATTACAAATCAAAATCCACTAATAGATATGCAATAAATAAAGATAAAATAATTCAACTGTATCACTAAAGAAAACCACCAATCCATGAAAGAGAGTAAAAGAAGTAAGGATCAGAGAAAAACTATAGAAACAACAAAATATTTAATAAAGTGGCAACAAATACATGCATATCAATAATTTGACTATAAATGGACTAAACAATCCAAAGAAATAGGATGACAAAGTGGATAAAAAAGCAGTACCCATATATATGCTGCCTACAAGACACTCATTTAAGACCTAAAAACACCTTCAGTTTGAAAGTGAGGATTGGAGAAATATTTGCCATGCAAATGCATGTCAAAAGAAACCTGGGGTAATAATATTTATATCAGACAAAATAGACTCTAATCCAAAGTTCGTAAAAAGAAACAAAGAAGGACACTATATATTAATAAAGGGGACAATCCAACAAAAAGATTTAAATTGTAAATATTTATGCACCAACATGAGAGCACCCAAATACATAAAAGAATTAATAACAAACATAAAGGAACTCATTGACAATATATAATAATAGTAGGGAACTTTAACGCTGCACTTACATCAAAGATCATCTAAGCAGAAAATCAACAGACAATGGCTTTAAATCACACTGGACCAGGTAAATTTAACAAATATATTCAGAACATTCCATCCTAAAACAGCAGAATGCACATCCTTCTCAAGTGCACATGAAACATTCTTTAAAATAGATTACATATTAGACCACAAAAATGTCTCAACAAATTCAAAATAATTGAAGTCATACCATGCAACTTTTCTTACCCCAACGCTGTGAAACTAGAAATCAACCACAAGAAAAAATCTGGAAAGGTGATAAATACATGCATGTTAAATAACATGCTAATAAACAATGAATGGATCAACCAAGAAATCAAAGAAGTAGCCAAAGATCACATGGAAACATATGAAAATAAAAAAAATGGTCCAAAATATTTGCTACATAGCAAAAGTGATTCTAAGAGGGACGTTTTTAGCAATACAGTCAACTCAGGATGCAAGAAAAATCTCAAACAACCTAACCTTACTCCTAAAGGGGCTAGAAAATGAAGAATAAACAAAAGCCAAAAACAGTAGGAGAAAATAAATAATAACCATTCAAACAAAAATAAACAAAATAAAAAAAAATACAGAAAACAAAACAAAAAACAGATTAATGAAACCAGGAGCTGGTTCATTGGAAAGATCAACAAAATTGAAAAACATTTAGCTTGGGGCATCTGGCTGGCTCAGTTGGTTAAGTATCCAACTCTTGATTTTGGCTCAGGTCATGATCCTTTAGTTCATGGGATTGAGCCCTGTGTCAGGCTGCTTGGGATTCCCTCTCTTCCTCTCTCTCTGGCCATCCCCTGCTCTCTCTCTCAATAAAATATAAAATAAAATAAAATAATAAAATAAAATAAAACAAACATTTAAC
>NW_027532001.1:187564-189969 GCF_008692635.1 Crocuta crocuta | reverse complement strand
CAGAATATTAGTAAACTGAATCCAATAATACATTAAAAAATATTCACCACAGTCAAATGGGATTTATTCCTGGTTTGCAAGGGTGACTCAATATTTGAAAATCAAATGATGTGAAACATCTCATCAATAAGAGAAAGGATAAGAACCATATGATCATTTTAATGGGTGCAGAAAGAGTCTTTGAAAAAATACAACATCAATTCATGATAAAAATTTTCAAGAAAGCAGTTTTAGAAAGAACATACCTCCACATGTTAAAGGCCATATATGAAAAGCCCACAGCTAACATTATACTCAATGGGGGAAAACTGGGAGGTTTGTCTCCTAAAGTAAGGAAAATGGCAAGAATATCCTCTCTCACTACTTTTATTCAACATAGTACTGGAAGTCTTAGTCACAACAATCAGACAAGAAAAAGTAATAAAATTCATCCAAAATAAAGTAAAGAAGAAATAAAACATTAACTATTTGCAGATGACATGACTATATATAGGAAACCCTAACGACTCCACTAAAAAAACTACTACAACTGATAAATGAAGTGAGTAAAGTCTCAGGATTCAAACTAAAAATGCAGAAATCTTGCATTTCCATACACTAATAATGAAGCAACAGAAAGAGAAATTAAGAAATCAATTCCATTTACAATTTCACCAAAGATGATACTCAAGAATAAACTTAACTAACAAGGTGAAACACCTGTACTTTGAAAACTATAAGATGTTCAAGAAATTGAAGATGCTTATGTATTAGAAGAACATGTTACCCAAAGCAGTCTACACATTTAATACAATCCTTATCAATATACTGATAGCATTTTTCATAGAACTGGAACAAAACTAATGTAAAAATTGTATGAGACCATAAAGACCCTGAATAGCCAAATCAAACGAAAAAACTACAAAGCTGAAGCTATCACAATTTCAGATTTAGGTTGTACTAAAAAGCTGTAGTAATCAAAACAGTATGGGACTGGCATAAAAACAAACACATAGATCAATGGAACAGCCTTGAAAGCCCAGATATAAACCCACGATTATACGGTCAAATAATCTTCAAACACCGTTGCAAGAATATGCAATGTGGAAAACACAGTCACTTCAAAAATCATGTTAGGAAAACTGGACATCAGCATGTGAAAAAATAGAATGTGTACCACTTTTTATACCATACCCAAAAATAAGCTCAAAATAGATTGAGGACTTAAATGTGAGAAATGAAACCATAAATATCCTAGAAGAGAGCACAGGCAGTACTTTCTCTGACATTGGCCATAGCAACATTTTTCTGGATATGTTTCCTGAGCAAGGAGAAAAAAATGAAAAAAACGATTGGACTTAATCAAACTAAAAATCTTCTGCACAGCAAAGGAAATAAGAAACAAAACTAAAAGACAACCTATTGAATGAGAGAAGATATTTGCAAAAGATATCCATGGGGTGCCTGGGTTTCTCAGTCAGTTAAGCGGCCAACTCAGCTCAGGTCATGATCTCGCGGTTCGTGGGTTGGAGCCCCATATCAGGCTCTGTGATGACTGCTCAGAGCCTGGAGCCTGCTTCCAATTCTGTGACTCTCTGTCTGTCCTTCCCCTGCTCACACTCTGTCTCTCAAAAATAAATAAACGGTCAAAAAATTAAAAAAAAGATATCCAATAAAAGGTTAGTACTCAAAATATATAAAGAGCTTATAAACTGGAAAACATATGGAGGTTCCTCAAAAAGTTAAAAATAGAACTGCCCTATGATCCAATAATTGCATTACTAGGTATTTACCCAAATAATATAAACATACTAATTCAAAGGAATATATGCACCTCAATTTTATAGCAGCATTACCTATAGTACCCAAATTATGGAAAGAGCCCAAGTGTCCATCAACTGATGAAAAGATAAAGATGATGTAGTATATATATACAATTGGATATTACCTTGCCATAAAAAGAATGTAATATTGCCATTTGCAATGAAGTGGATGGAGCTAGGGAGTATCATGTAAGGGAAGCAAGTCAGAGAAAGAGATATACCATATGATTTCTTTTATATGTGGAATTTAATAAACAAACAAGCAAACAACAGCAAACAAGCAAAGGGAAATAAAAAAAAGAGAAAGAGGCCAACCAAGCAAAAGACTCTTATCTATAGAGAACAAATTGATGGTTACTGGAGGGGAGGTGGGTGGGGAAATGGGTTAAATATGTCATAGGGATTAAAGAGTGCACTCCTTAATTGTAATGAGCACCAGAAATTGTATGAAAGTATTGAGTCACTATATTGTACACTGGAAACCAAAATTACACTGTATGTTAACTATCTGGAATTTAAATAAAAACTTAAAGAAAAATAAAAAATAAATGTATACAACTCAATACCCCCAAAAACAAATAATCCAATTGAAAATGAAAAGAG
>NW_027532001.1:187248-187464 GCF_008692635.1 Crocuta crocuta | reverse complement strand
CCAAAAATGAATAATCCAATTAAAAATGAGCAGAAGACATGAACAGACATTTTTCCAAAGGACACATACAGATGGACAACAGATACATGAAAATATATTCAACATTACTCATTATCAGGGAAATGCAAATCAAAACAATAAGATTATACCTCATGCATGTCAAAATGTCTAAAATAAAACACAAGAAATAGGTTCAGAGAAGATGTGGAATTAAAG
>NW_027532001.1:178936-187158 GCF_008692635.1 Crocuta crocuta | reverse complement strand
AACCCTCGTGCACTGTTGCTGGGAATGCAAACTGGTGCAGCCACTGTGGAAGACTCTATGGAGTTTCCTTAAGAAATTAAAAATAGAACTACCCTATTATGTAGTAACTACACTACTGGGTGTTTACCAATAAAAAGTAAGAAAACAGTAATTTGAAGGGATATATGCACCCCTTTGTTTATTTCAGTATTATTTACATTAGCCAGATTATAGAAGCATCCCAAATGTTAATAGATGAATGGATAAAGAAGTGGTATATACATTCAATGGAGTATTGCTCTGCCATAAAAATGATGAGATTGTGCCATATGCAACAACATGGATTGATCTATAGAATATAATGCTAAGCAAAATAAGTCAGTCAGAGAATGACAAATGCCATATGATTTTACTCATAGGTGGAATTTAAGAAAGAAATCACACAAAGGAAAAAAAAAAGACAAACCAATTAATGCAGACCGTTAACTATAGAGAACATACTGATGGTTACCAGATGGGTGGGGGTGGGTGAGTGAATTAGGTGAAGGGAGTAAAATTACACATCATAATGAGCACGTAGTAAAGTACAGAATTGTTGAATAACTATATTGTATACCTGGAACTGATATAACAATGTGTGTTAACTATACTGGAATTAAAAAAAAAAAAAAAGCTAGCATATAAAAAGGTAGCTTAAAATTCCTCCAAATGTCAGAGGAGTTATTGGAATTTTCCTTGTGTGGAGGGGCTGATGGACACAGTTTTTGCTCTCCATTCGCCTTGAAAGTGCTGACCTCTGCAAGGGCTGGGTGCCCTAACAAACATGTTGCCTCAGTGAGCTGTAGCCCCTATCCCACATCAGCCTTAGCTGTCCCACAAAGGTGGTCACATGGTGGTGCACACTGGGACATTCTGGTTAGTGTTCATTACATCACCAACATTTACACTAAAATGACATAGGAACAAAGCACCCCAGAACACTTTAGGCCCACATCACTTTGGTTGCAGATGGTTTGTTAATGTACTTCTGATGCAGAGTATACTGGAACCTCCTGATGATATCTGCTTCAGATCCAGTCACCCTGCCAAAATGCCACCTTCACAGAGTGCTCCAGAACATTCCTGCCTGCACTGAACTCATCTCTAGTCACTACTCCAGGACACCCACTATGCTGTGTAACTCAGGACACACGGGCTTGCAACAAAATCAATACAGCTGTCCTGTCAAGTCACTCTTAATGTGGAAAACCCTAGAACTAGCCAACTTGCAACCACTTCAGCTTCAGCTGAAATGCTAGAGAACATTTTGTGTGGACAGCCCAAAGATCATACCTACCCACACCCACTCTAGCTTTAGCTGTCCTGCTAGATGATCCCCTTTATGAGCACCCCAGGACCGCTTGATATATACACAAGGAAACCCTTAGTACAGAGTTCTTTAACACATTAGTTTACATCCACTTCTGCTTATCTATTTTGTCAAGGTATTCCTCATGAGTAGAAACCCAAGTCCCTCAGCTTGCACCCACTTTAGTTTCAGCTCTTCTTTCAGTTCACCCTCTGTACAGGGAGCCCAGGAACCTCCTGGCTCATACACCAACTCACTCCAGCTTCCCTGCCAAGGTACCACTTGCACAAAAAGCACCAAGACACTCTAGATTACACCAAATTCAGCTTTAGCTACCCTGCCATGATGATTTCTGCATGTAGAAATGCAGAACAACCACTACAGAACAACCTGGCTTGCAACCACTTTACTCTTAGCTGTCCTGCCAGGGAACCTATTGCAAAATGAGCCAAAGACCACACAAATTTGTTCCCACTGCAATTTTAGCTACTTTACCACAGCACTCACTGTGTGGAGGGTCCTGCGACCCCAGGCCACATCTACAACCAGCCACCCTCAACATAGCGAATACCATATCCAAGACAACTACATGAAGATTAGAAGTAGCTGTTCTGCTTAACCCACAGAAGCAAGCACTGAAAGTCAAGAAAAATGGAGAGACAGTGGAATATGCTCCAACATAAAGAATAAGATAAAAATTCAGGAAAATAATAAGTGAAAAGGAGATATGCAAAATGCTTAATAAAAGTTTACATTAATGATTATAATTATGCTAACCAGGCAGGAGAAAAGAGTGGAAAAACTCACTGGGACCTTCAGAAAATATATAGAAATTATTAAAAGAACCAATCAGTGTTGAAGAATACAGTAAAATAAAAAAAAAAAACAGTAGAATAACAATGCAGAATGTATAAGAGATCTGGAAGACAAAGTAATGAAAAGTGCTGAAACTGAACAACAACAAAAATGATAATTTGAAAAAAATGATGCGAAGTTAAGGAATCTCTTGGACAACATCAAATGAGCAAACATATGTATTATAGGATTCCCACATGCAGAAGAGACAGAAAAGTACAAAAACATTTATTAGAGGAAATAATAGCTGAAAAATTCCCTAACCAAAGTGAAGAGAACATTTAAGTTCAAAGAAGCACAGAAAGTTCCAAGTAAGATGAACGGAAGAAAGAGCACACAATGGCACATAATTTAAATGTCAAAATTTAAAGATAAATAATTTTAAAAGCCGCATGGGAGAAGCGAAACATTACCTACAAGGGAAGTCCTTAATACTATTAGCTGGTTTTCCAGCAGAAAATTTTCAGGCTAGAAGAGATTGGCAATGTATATTCAAAGTGCTGAAAGGAAAAAAATCTACAATCTACAATCAAGAATTCTCTACCCAACAAACTTATTATTCAGGTTTGAAGGAGAGATAAAAAGTTTGCCAGAAAAACACAAATTAAAAGTGTTTATCACCACTAAAGTAGCCTTACAAGTGATGGTAAAGGGACTTATTAAAGTGGAAAACAAATGGCCATAATTAAACATGAGAAAACTAGGAACAAAAAGTTGTAAAATATGATAGCATATACATAAAATGTGAAGGAAGGAGTAAAAAAAAAAAGGAAGTTTCTTTGGAATGTGTTTGTAGTTAAATGACCACCAACCTAATATAGACTACTATATACTTAAGATATTATATATGAAACTCATTATAACTACAAATCCCAAAAATATAATAGATGCACAAAAAAAACAATAAGGAGAAAGAATGCCAAACATAATACTACATAAACTCATTAATCACAAAAAACAAGACAAGAAAAAAGGAAGTGAACAACTGCAAAAATCACCAGAAGACAATTAACAATATGGTATTAAGTGCATACCTATCAATAATTATTTTTAATATAAATGGCCTAAATGCTTCAATTCAAAACATAAATTACCAAAATGGGTAAAACGACAAAACCAATGTATATGTGGCCAACAAGACACCCACCAAAGATCCAAAGACACATAGAGACTAAAAGTGAAGCTATGAAAAAAAATATACTATGCAAATTGAAGTGAAGAAAAAGCTATGGTAGCAATACTTATATCAAACAAAATAGACATTAAAACAAAGACTATTGCCAAGAGATAAAGAAAGGAATTACATAGTGATAAAGAGAGAAAACAAGAAAGTATAAAACTTTTTAAAATCTACACATACAAAACTTCACATCTGAAAAACAAATAATCAAGTGAAGAAATGGGCAGAAAAATTGAACAGATACTTCTCCAAAGAGGACATCCAGATGGCCAACAGAAACACAAAACCATCCTCAATATCACTCATCATCAGAGAAATACAAATCAAAACTATACTGAGATACCACCTCATGCCCGCCAGAGTGGCTAAAATGAACAAATCAGTAGACTATAGACGCTGGTGAGGATGTGGAGAAATGGGCACCCTCTTACACTGTTGGTAGGAATGTAAACTGGTGCAGCCCTTCTGGAAAACAGTGTGGAGGGTCCTCAAAGAAATTAACATTAGAACTCCCCTATGACCCAGCAATAGCACTGCTAGGAATTTACCCAAGGGAAAAAGGAATACTGGTGCAAAAGGGTACATGTATCTCAATGTTTATAGTAGCACTTTCAACAAGAGCCAAATCATGGAAAGAGCCTAAGTGACCATCAACTGATGGATCAAGAAGATGTGGTTTATATGTACAATGGAATATTACATGGCATTGAGAAAGAATGAAATCTGGCTATTTGTGGTTGGAACTCGAGGGTATTATGCTAAGTGAAATAAGTCAGGCAAAGAAAGACAGATACCACAAGTTTTCATTCATATGTGGAACAGGAGAAACTTAACAGATGACCATAGGGGACGGGAAAGGGAAAAACAGTTAAGGAAGGGGAGAGAGGCAAACCATAAGAGGCTCTTAAATATTGAGAAAACCTGAGGGTTGATGGGGGGTGGAGGAGAAGGGAAAATGGGTGATGGGCATGGAGGAAGGCACTTGTTGGGATGAGCGCTGGGTGGCATATGGAAAACAACTTGACAATAAACTATAAAAAAATAATAAAGGTAAAAAATAAAATATACACATACAATAATGACACCCCTAAATACATAAAGCAAATATTAATGGACATAGGAAAAGACATTGATAGGAAAAAAAAAAAAAGAAAAGACGCTGATGGTAATAAGGGTAACTTTATTGCCCCACCTACATCAATGGATATATATTCCAGGCAGGAAATTAATAAGGAAACTTTGTCTTTGCATTACACATTTCACCAGATGAACATAACAGATATATACAGACCATTCCATCTGAAACCAATAGAATGCTGCACCAAAACCATACGGTATCTAGGAATAAACCTAACTAAATAGGTAAAAAAATCTATACTTTGAAAACTATAGAACACTTATGAAAGAAATTGAGTAGGTCACAAAGAAATGGAAAATCATTCCATGCTCATGGATTGAAAGAACAAATATTGTTAAAATATCTGTATTACCTAAGGCAATCTACATAATTAATGAAATCCCTATTAAAGTGCCACCAGCGTTTTTCACAGAGCTGGAACAAACAATCCTAAAATTTATATGGAACCACAAAAGACCCCAAATAGCCAAAACAATCTTGAAAAAGAAAACCTGGAGGCATCACAATTCCGGATCTCAAGCTATATTATAAAGCTATAGTCATCAAGACATCATGACATTGGCACAAAAACAGACACATAGATCAATGGAACAGAATAGAAAGCCTAGATAAGAACCCAGAACTATATGGTCAACTAATCTTTGACAAATCAAGAATGAATATCCAATGGGGAAAAAAAAAACAGTGCCTTTAACAAACGGTGTTGAGAAAACCGGACAGCAAAATGCAGAAGAATAAAACTGCACCACTTTCTTACACCATGCAAAAAAATAAATTCAAAAGGGATGAAAGACCTAAATGTGAGACAGGAAACCATCAAAACCCTAAAGGAGAACACAGACAGCAATCTTTTTGATATTGACCATAGAAATTTCCTACTAGACACATCTCCAGAGGGAAGGAAACAAAAGCATAAACTAACTATTGAACTTCATCAAGATAAAAAGCTTCTCCATAGAGAAAGAAACAGTCAACAAAATGAAAAGACAACCAATGGAAAGGGAGAAGATATTTGCAGTTGACATCTGATAAAGTGTTAGTATCCAAAGTCTATAAAGAACTTCTCAACACCCAGAGAAACCAAATAATCCATTTAAGAAATACGCAGAAGACATGAATAAATATATTTCCAAAGAAAATGTTCAGATTGCTAACAGACGCATGAAAAGAGGTTCAACATCACTCATCATCAGTGAAATGCTAATTCAGACCATGATAAGATACCACCTCATATATCTCAAAATAGCTAAAATTAACAACACAACGAACAACAGATGTTGGCAAGGATGCAGGGAAAGGGGGACCCTCAGGCACTCTTGGTAGGAAGGGAAACTGGTGCAGCCACTTGATAAACAGCATGGAGGTTCCCCAAAAATTTTAAAATAAAACTTCCCTACAATCCAGCGAGTGTTGGGCATATGACTCTTTATTTCAGCTCAGGTCATGATCCCAGGGTCATGGGATCAAGCCCTGCTTGGGATTCTCTCTCTCTTTCCCCTCTCCCTGACCCATGCTCTCTGTCTCTCTCTGTCTCTGTCTCTCTCTCAAAGATGTGATACACTCACACAAACTAGTACTCAGCCATCAAAAAATAATGAAATCTTGCCATTTGCATGATGTGGACAGAGGTAGAGTATATTATGGTAAGCAAAATAAATCAGTCAGAGAAAGACAAATACCATATACTTTTGCTCATGTGTATAATTAGAGAACCCAAACAGAAGAACATAGGGGAAGGATAATAAAGAGAAGGAAGTAAACCTCCTTCTTAGCCATAGACTCTTATCTATAGAGAACAAACAGTGTTTCTGGAGGTGAGGTGAGTGGGGGATGGGATAAGTTAAATGGGTAATAGGTATTAAGGAGGATACTTTTTGTGATGAACACTAGTGTTATATATAAGTGATGAATCACTAAATTCTACTCCTGAAACCAGTATTACACTATATGTTAACCAACTATAATTTAAATTAAAACTTGAAACAAATTACCAATAACCAATATACTTTCAAGTGCACATGGAAAATTATGCAAGATAGATCATGTTAGGCAAAACAAGTCTAAATAAATCTAAGAATTGACACCATATCATACCTCTTTTTCAACTCCAATAGTATGAAACAAGAAGTCAATCACAAGAAAAAATTGGGGGGAAAACCAAAAATTCAGAGAGTAAACAACATACTAAACAATTAATGACTCATGAAGCAATCAAAAAAATAATTTTAAAAATGCAAGAAGAGAAATGAAAATGAAAACACAATGATGAAAATCATTGGGATGCAGGAAAATCAGTTCTATAAGGGAAATTGACAGCGGTACAGGCTTAACTCAAGAAATAAGAGGTTGAACATCTTTTCATGTGTCTGTTAGCCCCTCACGTCGGTCAGAGTGTCTAAAATTAACAACTCAGGAAATAACAGATGTTGGCAAGGATGTGGAGAAAGAGGAACTCTCTTGCTCTGTTGGAGGGAATACAAACTGGTGTAGCTGCTTTGGAAAACAGTGTGAAAGTTCCTCAAAAAATTAAAAATACTATGTTAAACAACAGTGGTGAGAGTGGACATCCCTGTCGTGTTCCTGATCTCAGGGGAAAAGCTCTCAGTTTTACCCCGTTGAGGATGATGTTATCTGAAGGCTTATCATAGATGGCTTTTATGATATTTAAGTAGGTTCCTTCTATTCCGACTTTATCTAGAGTCTTTACTAAGAAGGGATGCTGTATTTTGTCAAATGCTTTTTCTGCATCTATTGACAAGATCATATGGTTTTTATCTTTTATTGATGTGAGTAGCACATTGATTGATTTNAATTAAAAATAAAATTACCCTATGACTCAGCAATAGCACTACTAGGAATTTATCCAAAGGACACAGGAGTGTTGATTTCTAGGAGCACATGTACGTCAATGTTTATACCAGCACCATCAACAATAGCTAAATTATGGAAAGAGCCCAAATATCCATCAACTGATAAATGGATAAAGAATATGTGGTATGTGTATATACAATGAAATACTACTCGGTGATGAAAAAGAATGAAATCTTGTCATTTGTAACAATGTGGATGGAAATGGAGGGTATTATACTAAGTGTAATGAGTCAGTCAGAAAAACAAATAACATATGCTTTCTCTCATATGTGGAATTTGAGAAACTTAATAGAAGACCATAGGGGAATGGAAGGAAATATAAGTTACAGAGAGAGAGGCAAACTATAAGAGAATCTTAAATACAGAGGACAAATTGAGGGCTTATGGGAGTGGGGGGTTGGGGGATGGGGAAAATGNTTGTTGGGATGGGCACTGGGTGTTGTATGTAAGTGATTAATCATGGGAATCAACTCCTGAAACCAAGACTATACTGTGTACTCTATGTTAGCTAACTTGACAATAAATTATTTAAAAAAAAGAAACAAGAAAATGCTCAAATAGTTAATCTGATCTTACACATAAATGACATGGAAAAAAAACAAACAAAACCCAAGGTGAGTAATAAAAAGGAAAAAATAAAGATCAAGGCAGGTATAAGTAGCATAAAGTCTAAAAAATGAAGGCAAGAAAAAGTCAGTGAATCCAGGAGATGATTCTCTGAAAAGATCAACAAAATTAATAAATTTCTAGCCAGACTCAAGAAAAAAAGTGAAAAGACCCAAAAATAAAATGAGAAATGAGAGAGAAATAACAACTGAAACCACAGAAATACAAAGGATTATAAAATAATA
>NW_027532001.1:178415-178773 GCF_008692635.1 Crocuta crocuta | reverse complement strand
AATACTACAAACAATTATATGCGAACAAATTTCACAACCTGGAAGGAATAAATGGGTTTCTAGAAACATACAATCTTTCCACACTGAATCAAGAAATATAAAAGTAAAAAGGAAGAAATAGAACATTTTAATAGAATTACTAGTAATGAAATTAAATCAGTAATAATAATAAAAAACTACCAAAAAAGTTTCCAGAACCAGATGGATTAACAGATGAATTGTACCAAACATTAAAAGAAGAGTTTGGGGCGCCTGGGTGGCTTGTCGGTTAAGTGTCCGACTTTCGCTTAGGTCATGATCTCGCGGTTCGTGGGTTTGAGCCCCGCGTCGGTCTCTGTGCTGACTGCCAGCTTGGAGC
>NW_027532001.1:172271-178254 GCF_008692635.1 Crocuta crocuta | reverse complement strand
TGATGAACATAGATGCAAAACTATTTTAAAAATATTAGCAAACAAGATTCAACAATAGATTAAATGAATTACACATTACAGTCATCTGGGATTTATTCTGGGTACACAAAGATGGTTCAATTATTGCAAATCAATCAATATGACATTAACAAAACAAAGGATTAAAAGCATATTATTACCTCAATAAATGTAGAAAAACCATTCGACAAAGTACAATATCCATTTATGATAAAACTCTCAACAAAGTGGGTTTGGAGTGATCATACCTCCACATAATAAAAGACATATTGTAAAAAAAACCCATAGTTAACATTATATTCAATGCTAAAACCTGAGAGCTTCTCCTCTAAGATTAGGAAAAAGACAGGGATATCCACTCTCACCATTTTTTTTCAACATAGTACTAGAAGTCTATCTACAGGGATCATGTAGTTTTACTCATGTGGAATTTGGGAAACACAACAGATTAACATAAGGAAAATAAAATAAAAACAGAGATGGGAGCAAAACATAGGAGAATCTTAAATACAGAGAACAATCTGAGGGTTGCTAGAGGGGAGGTGTAAGGGGGATGGATTAAATGGGTGATAGGCATTAAGGAGGGCACTTTTGGGGATGAGTACTAGGTGTCATATGTAAGAGATTAATAATTGGATTCTACTTCTGAAGCCAAGACTACACTATATGTTAACTTGAATTTAAATAATAAAAAAAGACAATAACAAGTGTTGGCAATAATGTGGAGAAAAAAGTATTCTTGTACCTGCTGGTGGAAATAGAAATTGGTACAGCTACTGTGGATAACAATATGGAAGATCCTTAAAAATTAAAAATAGAATTACCATATGATTCATTAATTCTACTACTGGATTTTTACCAAAAGAAAACAAAAACAAAAACACTAATTCAAAAATACATATCCACCCTAAAGCATATTAAAGCATTACGTATATTAGCCAAGATATGGAAGGAACCTAAGTGTCCATGGATTGATTATTGGACAAGGAAGATGTGGTATGTACATATACACATGATATATACATATACATATATAGTAAAATATTACACAGCCATAAAAAGGATGAGATCTTGCCATTTGTGTTAATGTGTGGAACTAGCAGGTATTATACTAAGTGAAATAAGTCAACCAGAGAAAGACAGATATCATATGATTTCATTCATATGTGGGATCTAAACAACAAATGAGTAACAAAGAAAAAGCGGAATCAGATCTATAAATATACAGAAAACATTGATGATTGCCAGAGGGGAGCATAAAGGGGGAAGGGGAAAATGTGTGAAGGGTACTGGGAGATACAGCCTTCCAATTATAGAATAAAAAAGTCATAGTAATAAAAGGTACAAAATAAGAAATATAGTCAATGATATTGTAATAGCAGTGTGTGGTGACAGATGGTAGCTACATTTGAAGCATAGCATAATATATAACCTTATTGAGTCACTGTGTTGTACCCCTGAATCTAATGCAACATTTTGTCAATCATAGTGAAGTTTCTAAAGAAAAATAATAAAAAGAAATTGAAAATAAGGATTTGAAAAACATTGAAAAAAATATTTTTAAATATGGAGTATATAAAAAAATTATTTTGTAGAATAAAAGTATTTATATGCAGTTGAAAAGAAAACATTTTTGGGGCGCCTGNTGGTTTCCTGTCTCACGTTCAGGTCATTTATCCATGTTGAGTTTATTTTTGTGTATGGTGTGAGAAATTGATCTAGTTTCATTCTTCTGCATGTTGCTGTCCAGTTCTTCCAGCCCCATCTATTAAAGAGGCTGTCTTTTTCCCGGATACTCTTTCCTGCTTTGTCAACGATTAGTTGGCTGTACACTTTTGGGTCCACTTCTGAGATCTCAATTNTAGCATTGTGATCTGAAAGTGTGCATGGTATGATCTCAAGTCTTTTGTATATATTGAGGGCTGCTTTATGTCCCAGTATGTGATCTATCTTGGAGAATGTGCCATAAGTACTTGAGAAGAAAGTGAATACCATAGCCTCAGGATGTACACTTCTAATATATCTGTCAAATCCATCTGGTCCAATCTGTCATTCACGTCCATTGTTTCTGTAGTGATTTTCTGTCTAGTTGATCTATCCATTGCTGTAAGTGGAGTACTAAAGTCCCCTGCTATTACCACATTCTTATCCATAAGATTGTTTCTGTTTGTTGTTAATTGTTTTTTATATTTAGGTGCTTCCATATTTGGTGCATAGACATTTATAATTGTTAGCTCTTCCTGATGGATAGACCCTGTAATTATTATATAATGCCCTTCTTCATCCCTTGTTACTGTCTTTAATTTAGAGTCCAGTTTATCTGATATAAGTATAGCTACTCGGGCTTTCTTTTGACTTTCAGAAACATGATATATATTTCTCCATTCCCTTACTTTCAATCTGAAGCTGTCCTCCAGTCTAAAATGAGTTTCTTGTAGATAACAGATAGATGGAATTTTTTTTTTTGATCCATTCTGCTACCCTATGTATTTTGACTCGGGCATTTAGCCCATTTACATTCTGTGTTATTATTGAAAAATATGGGTTTAGAGCCATCATGTTCTTTTTATGATTCATGCTTTTTGTGGTGTCTCTGGTACCTTGCATTCCTTGCAACATTTCCCTAATAGAGTCCTCCTCAGGGTTTCTTGTAAGGCTTTTTAGTGGTGTTGTATTTTTTAAATTTTTGTTTATTTGGGAGCACTTTTATCTCTCCTTCTATTCTGAATGACAGTGTTACTTGATAGATTCTTGGGTGCATATTTTTTCTGTTCATCACATTGAAGTTTTCCTGCCATTCCTTTCTAGCTTACCCAGTTTACATGGAAGGGTCTGTCAACACTCTGATAGGATTCTCTTTGTATGTTGGGGCCCTTTTATCCCTAGTGCTTTCATAATTCTCTCTTTGTCCTTATATTTTTCCAGTTTCACTATGATATGTTATGCAGAAAATCGATTTAAGTTACGTCTGAGCAGAGTTCTCTGTGCCTCTTGGATTTCAGTGCCTGTTTCCTTCTCCAGATTTGGGAAGTTCTCTGCTATAATTTGTTCAAGGACTCCTTCAGCGCCTTTCCCTCTCTCTTCCAATTCTGGAATTCCTATGATACAGATATTGTTCTGTTTGATTTTATCGCTGAGCTGTCAAACTCTCCCTTCGTGTTCTTGGATCAGTTTATCTCTCTTTTTTCTCAGTTTCCTCTCTTTCTATAATTCTGTCTTCTATTTCATCTATCTCCTCTCTGCCTCTTCAGTCCATACATTGGGCACCTCCATGTTATTATACATCACATTTATATCATTTTTTAATTCATCACAACTATCTTTAAGACTATTTTTACATAGTCCTTGTAGCAATAGTTTTTCTAATGTCTTCCATGCCTGTTTCAAGCCCAGCGATTAATTTTATGACAATTGTTCTAAATTCTCGTTCAGTTATTTTGCTTATATCTGTTTTGAGAAATTCTTTAGCTGTCATTTCTTCCTGGAATTTCTTTCAAGGAGAGGTCTTCCGTTTCGTCATGTTGGTTTAGCTTGTTTCTCTTGTTAGTTTTAAAACTTGTTATGCACTTTGCACCTGCGAGTACTGCTGTATAATGAAGGCTCTTTGATTCTTTCCTGTCCATGTAGTAAGTGTTCTTTGAATGGTGTCTCTTGGTCTCTCTTGTTGAGACTTTGGTTATTTTATTACCCTACTTGTAGTGGTATTTGGGACTCTCCACCATGTGTACTTTGGATTGTTTCTTGAGGTATCCCTGGAAAAGAAAACAGACAGACAAACACACAGGGAACAAAGGTATACAAACGCACAGACAAGTCCAACAAACACAGAAACCGAGAGGGGAAAAAGAAAAAGAAAAAAAAGGAAAGGAGAAAAAAATAGAAGAAGGAAAAATAATAATAAAAATAAATAAAAAATAAAAGAGAAGAAAAGAAAAGAAAAAATAAAAAAAAAGAGAAAGGACAGTCTAAAAGCATAAAACCAGAAATCCCAGCTACAAATAAAGACCTGGGTGTATGCAGTGCCGAGAAATGACAGGGCAGGTAGGAAGCGAAATTGGAAATGAAGTGACAGGACAGAGAGACTGAGACTTAATTCAGAGAGAGAAAGAGGAGAATATGGTTAGATGCGAGGAGAAAGAAAAGAAGGTAATGTTATTCAGAGAAACTATATAGTCTGATTACTCCAGAGAGAGAAAGAGAGATAAAAAGGTAGTGGTGGAGGTGTAGAATATACATCTAGCGAATGGATTAAATGTTACTGTTTAAGCAAACCAGTGACCAGAGTGCCCAGTCCAACAGAGTGGAGGGTTACGAATGAGACAAGGGAAATTATATCTGAATAGAATGAATTGATCTAGAATTAATCACAGCAGTGCATTCATGTTGTTCTTGCCCCGGGCTCCAGTAAAATAAATAAATAAATAAATAAATAAATAAAGCTCTCTAGAGAGGATGGGCGTGGTTTTGTGTAGGCGAGTCTTAACCTCCATTGAGTTCAGTCCGGTTCGAGGCTCTCTGAGGTCCTGCCTAGGTTGTTATGGGGAGAAAAACGGTGGCTCCCCAGTCCCTTCTAGAACCAGGTGTTGCAACTCACTCTTTTGGTTCCGATCTCTCTGTGCCACAGGCATAGTCAAGGTGGGCCGTGCTCTATATCCCAAGCCAGGCCTCTCTTCTTGATCTTAGTCTGCGCACCCCACTGATATCGCCTGAAATATAAACCCGTAGGCCAAGTCCCCCTGAGCAATTTCAAGCCTCTGGGAATCGAGCTGAGCCAGAAGAGTGGCAGCGCGGCTTTAGATCAGCTGCTTGCCCTCCAGATGGAGCTGGCAAGTGAGCAGCTGTTTCTCCCGGGGTTGCCTGGGACCATTGAGTCCCACTCAGGGTCAGCTGGACAGCAGGAAACCGAATCCTTCTGTGTCCAGAGCCGAGTATTTTCTCTCTAGAGACAAGGACAGTGTCTTGAGCAGTTCTAGCCACTCTTTCTTTTCCCCTAGACTCACTGCATCTCCCCGAAAGGGGGCTCCCTCCCTTCCCTCCGTGTCTCCAGGTCGGCCTGTTTTTATCTTCCCCAGTTCACACTCATGCTATAAGGTTTTCTCAGTAGACTCTGTCTCCTTTTCCTCCCAAACTCCTGGATTCTGTAAGGGTTCCTATGGCTTCAGGCCTTCTTCTTGTGAGATATGGGGGCGAGTGCAATGTACGGAGCTCCCTACCTCTCTGCCATCTTGCCTCCCTTCCCTTTATGGTATTTTTCTTACAGCAGCCTGAACACAGATTAAGGCAATTATCTAATGTAATGTAATAGAATCCGTTTTCTTTCCACACCCTTTTACAGCTTTCAGGAATACACATTACAAGCATTTTGATGGAAATATGTAAAATAATTGACAAATGTGTGTTATTCTTTCATGGTGACTTGCAGCTTATCATTAAATAAAGTAATAAACTAAAGAACAAAGTGTCTAAAGGTAAATTATTACATTTAGAGGTCTGTGTATGTATGTAGGAAGTGGGGGTTACTGGCTACATATAACTCTCAATTTCTTTTGACAGTATAAAAGATATGGTTCTTTCCTTCCATTATTTGTTTACTTTTTCTTAATGCTAAGAAAATACAGATGAAACAAAACATGATAAAGGTATCCAAAGGAAGATTGTTAAGTTTTAGCTTAAATTCAGAAATGGTTTCCAAAATTAAATTTTCAGAACATGGGGTAAAATGTTATAGCATTTTGGCTTGAGTACTTCAAGCATTTAATAAGTGAAGCATGTACCACTAAAATTACCTCAATAAATTACATGCAAAAAAATCAATTCCTGGGACTCATGGAAGACTTGTTTTTATTTATTACAGTTCCACAGAAGTAGAAATGCTCATTTCGGATTAGCCAGTGTTCGCTGTGGTAAGGCCATTCTGTGAAACCAAGTGCTCAGTTGTTTTTTAAAGCAGCTTATGAATCCACCT
>NW_027532001.1:157759-172252 GCF_008692635.1 Crocuta crocuta | reverse complement strand
GATATCATTTTTATTATTTCTTACAAAAATACAGATTCCTGGACTCCACCCCAGACTTATCAAGTCAAAATCTGAGATGGAGTCAGAAGTTTGCATGTTCAACAGCTTCCCTGGGTGGTTCTAATGTTCACCAAAAGATGAGAAGTACTGAATACTCATCCAACAGCTAGGGTTTCTGTAGGAACCTAGTTGTACCAATGTACATTATGTATCTAAGATCTCACAACTGATGTTATTAATTTGAACTTTTTAAATTGATAATATAATATAAACACAAAAATATTTTAAAATAACCAAGAGTCACTCCAAATTCCACCTCATTAATATACATAAATTCATATTTGCATATTACTATCTTTGTTCACAAACATGCAGATTTTTGCTTAGTTGTGATCCCATAGTATTTTTTTCCTGCCTCTGTNAACACCCAGTGCTCATCCCCACAAGTGCACTCCTCCATGCCCATCACCTCCCATCCCCTCCTCCCCCACCCACATCAGCCCTCAGTTTTTTCTTGGCGTTCAAGAGTCTCTCATGGTTTGCCTCGTTCCATCTCCACAACTATTTTTCCCCTTCTTCTCCCAAACGGTCCTCCGCTAATTTCCTCCTAATCCTCCTATACGTNAGCATGCATCCCCATCTGCTGATATTTTTATTGAAATACATTTCAAGTAATGAGATTACTGAGTCAAATAGTATTGACTAATTTATGACTCTTCCTTCATAGTTCCATGTAAGTCCAGAAAAAGGTTAAACCAGTTTACACTGCTCTTTTTGCAGTCTGCAGTGAATAAATGTACCACTATCCTTAAAGCCTCAACAGCTTTATGTAAGATATCTTAAATACATAATACATATAAAATTTGTTATATTTATATAATTTAGGTATATATCATTTTTGTTTACTTCATTATTATATGATAAACGATCTCATAGGATTGCTTTAATTACTAACCATGGTCAATATATTTTTTTTAATTTTTTAAATGTTTTATTATTTATTTTTGAGAGACAGAGAGAGAGCGTGAGAGGGGGAGGTGCAGAGAGAGAGGGAGACCCACAATCCAAAGCAGGCCCCAGGCTCCGTGCTGCCAGCACAGAGCCTGATGTGGGGCTCAACTCATAAACCATGGGATNACTAACACTCTTGATTTATAGGTCAGTGTTTTTTTCTACATCATGATACTTCCCAAATAGGATAAAATGTCGACTCTGTTGTGGCTTAAATATAGGTGGGATAACTTTCATCTATATATTGTGGTTTAAGAAAAGTACTAGAAATGCTACTTTCTAAAGAATTTCACATTCCTTCAAATCCAAATATTTGAAATTCATTCATTTATATTTTGACTTTAAGATTTTTAAATGTTTCAGTTAAAACAGTTTAAGGATAACTACTGTGTACTGAATGTTTTTTTGTGCCCCTAGAATTCACATTCTGAATCCCTAATTTCCAATATGATGATATTTGGACTACAGAATTTTAGGGGTAATTAGGTTTAAATGGTGTCCTAAGGGTGGAGCCCTCATGATGGGATTGGTCCCCTTATAAGGTAATGAAGAAACCAGAGCTCTTTCTATGCCATGCAAAAATATGTCAAGAAAATGGTGTCTATAAGCCAAGAAGAGGTATTTTACCAGAACTCAACCTTGCTTGTACCCTAATTTTGGGCTTCTAGACTATCAAATTGTGAGAGTATGTGTTGTTTAAGTCTCTCAGTCTATGGTATTTGTCATAGCAGCATAGGCTAAGAGTATGAAATTATTTTGAAAATTCAGGGAATAATAAGTAAGTGTCAGATTTTTTTTTTCCGTACAAGAAAGAGTTTTGAGTTTCTAGGACTATCCAGAAAATGAAACAATGTCTAAGGAAGGGAGATCTTGGAATTAAACTTTGTTCTTGACAGTCAAATGTCAACAAGAAGAAATCAAAACTAATGGTGAATGAGGGGAAATAAGTAGACTAGTTGCATGTACCAAGCACAACAAAGTAACTGCATAATAACACAGTTATACAATAGACAAGAAAAAAATCTTTTGAAACTACACTGTTAAAAAAATGATGGGCTTTTGTTCACCTTCTTTCCATTTAATTTATTGTTTAATATTAAAAAAAAAACTTGTGTAGAGGCATCACAAATACCTACTGCTGCTTTTATGTCCCTTAGGCTTTCATTATCATTACTATGTCAGTTGCCAACCCTGTGTCTCTCCCATCACTCACTTTGTCTGGATTCTGCCTGGAAATTCTGTTTTACTTCAGTTAATATTATCTTTCAGTATCATACTCTTATTTTGTACATTATTATATAATTTCATAGCCTGGTTCTCCTATTAACTAGTTGAGTGTTCCTGGATAGAAACTAATCCACTGTATTTGCCTTTCAAAATATTTCTTATCTTTCATGATTCAGGTCAAATATCGCCTTAATAGCTACTTTACAGATTTTTTCACCTTTTTGAATGAATGAATCAATGAATGAATCAATGAATGTATTCATGAACTGCGCACACTAAAAATTATACTATCTAGTATCATCTGAGTTTTTAAAATTGCCCAGCAATATTTTATTCGTTTCTTGCTAATTTTAAAGTAAATGTCACACTNTACCAGCCACTTTCTTGGGAATTAGGGATATATTAGTAAACAAAACAAAGAGTTTTGGCCTCACAGCAATTGCATTAAACTAGAGGATATACACAGTAAATATAATTAAACTATATAATTGAATGTAGCAAATTCTATAGAAAAAATAGATGAGGTATGGATTGGGGTACAGGGGGTGGAGATAACTGCAATTTTAAATAGTCTGGTTATATTAGTTTCCTTGTGAAATTGACATTTGAGTACATATTTGAAGGAGATAATTAGCTATGTGGAAATCTGAGGAAACAATATTCTAGGTAGAGGGATATATTAGGACAAAAATCCTAAATAATATTTCTGGGATGTTCTAGAAACAGCAAGGAGGTTAAAGGGATCAGATTGATGAAGAGGAAAATAAGATGATATCAGAGAGAACACCAAGTCAAATTATCTAAGACCTTGTCGGCAATGGTGAGCAATTTGATACTTATTCTGAGAGACATGATAAAATATTAATGTTTTATTTTTGTAAGTCAGTTTGTTTCTCATAGGTTTAGCTCTGTTAATCCTACAAATATTTTAATCTTTATTAATTAAATTGATGTTCAATAAGCTGCAGACCTTTAAATGAATATATATTATATATATTCATATCAAACTATTGCCATAATCAAGATTCGGAACATTTCAATCACTTCCAAAATGTGATATGTACCAACTCATTGAAAGTTTTAGGCATATGTGATTTGTTTTAAGATGATGTGATGTATGTTTTCTACAGAAGAGAGTTAAGAGTGGCTGGGACCACGGTGGTAGCAGTATAGTTCATGAAAAGTAGTCGTATTTTAGACATTTTTTGAATAAACCAGATCTAACAAGGGTTGTGAAAGAAATAGAAGAATTAAAGATGTCTTTGGTATACTCTAACCTTATTCTTTATCTTAATATTTGATCTTAATGTGTCTTGGCTTAATGGGAAAGTATGACATTTTCTATCAGTTTTTGATAGATAGCTATTATCAAGAGAAGATAATTCCCTATTCATTTATTTTTTTTAGTTTTTTTTTTTATTTTTTAGTTTTTAAATTCCATTTAGTTAACATATAGTGTAACATTAGTTTCAGGTATAAAATATAGTGATTCAACACTTCCATGCAACACCTGGTGCTCATCAGAAGTGCATTCCTTAATCTCCATCACCTATTTAACCATCCTCCCACCCATCTCCCTTCTGGTAACCATCACTTTGTTTTCTATAGTTAAGAGTCTGTTTCTTGGTTTGCACCTTCTCTCTTTTCCTCACTTTGCTCATTTGTTTTGTTTCTTAAAATCCGCATGTGAATGAAATCATACGGTATTAATTTTTCTCGGGCTGACTTATTTTGCGTAGCATAAATATTCCCCAACTCCATCCATATTGTTGTAAATCACAAGATTTTTGCTTGTGTGCAAACCCATTTGGCTTGATATCCAACACCAAAGCAACAAACTGAAAAATGCCTAGACCATGAATGACAAAGACCCATTTACTAATTTTAAGCAACTTCCAGAGAGGTAGAAACCCGCAGGCACTTTATCAGGGGCAGAAGCACTGGGCAGTGTCACTTTTGTAATCTCATCTTGAATTGCTGCTTATAATGACAATGAGACCCATTTCTGATTCTCTTCTAGTCAGCTAGCGTCAGTGGGCTTGTGGTGCCTATCCTTTACTGTAACTAGAATGTGTACGTGCCCCATGGTCCAGCCACTATATGGGCACCCAAGCCATAATAGGGAAAGATGAGTGCTCATGTACCCCAACCCATGCAGATACCAAGGCACGACCAGGGTGGGTGAGCACCCTAAGCCCTTCACTACCCATACTGCAACCAAGGCAAAACTAAGTTGAGAAAGGGCCTCGCATCTTGCCATCTCTATGCAGTGGAAGAGCCACAACTGGGTTAGTGAATGCCTTTAGCCTTACCCAAACCATGCAGAGACTGAGCCACAATCAGTTTGGGAAAATGCCCTTAGACTCACATTCCCTGTGCAGCATACTAAACACAAACTGAACAAATGAGTGCCCAAAGCCCTGCCTACCCCACACAGAGATCAAGACACAATGAGATGAGCAAGTGGCTAAAAATATATTATCCCTGTGCAGGGACTGAGCTACAAACACGTTAAGAAAAGACCTGAAGAGGCGACTGAGTGGCTCAGTCGGTTAAGCATCCGATTTCGGCTCAGGTCATGATCTCACGGTTCGTGAGTTCGGGCCCTGCGTCAGGCTCTGTGCTGACAGCTAGCTCAGAGCCGGGAGCCTGTCTTCAGAGTCTGTGACTCCCTCTCTCTCTGACCCTCCCCTGCTCATGCTATCTCTATCTCTCTCTCGAAAATAAATAAAACATTAAAAGAAAAGAAAAGAAAAGACCTCACGTTTCACCATCTCTCTACAGCAGCAAGCTTCACCATCTCTCTACAGCAGCTCTGGCCTTATAACAATCCATGAGTATGTGCAATCCACAACAGGTACACCCATAGAGTTCCTGGCTCTGGTGGCCAAGGAAGATTGCATTTCTGTACCACACAGAACAACTCCTACACAAGACTTCTCCTTCAAGAGTGAGGGAGGTAGCCATTTTGCCTAATACAATACAAACGCAGATAGGCAAAATGAGGAAATAGGAAAATGTTCTGAATCAAAGAATAAGGCAAATCCCCAGATTAAAACTTAATGAAATGGAAATAAGAATCTAACTGATAAAGGATTCAAAACAATGGTCATAAAGATGCTCATTGATCTTGGGAGAAGAATGGATGAACATAGTGAGAACTTTAACAATGTAATAGAAAACATAAGAAAGTATCAAACAAATTATAACTGTACTGAAGAATACACTAGAGAAGTTCAACAGTACAATGAATAAAAAAAAAAAAGTATGAATTTGTGGGCTGGAAGACAGAGCAATGGCAAACACCCCGAGTAGCAAAAGTGGGGGGGCAGAAGACAATATCTGGACAACATTAAGCAGAAAAGGAGAAGGGAAAGAGAAAGGGCCACATAAAGTATCTCAAGAAATAATTGGTAAAATGTCTCTAATCTGGGCCAAGAAAACAGACATACAGGTTCACGAAGTCCCAAGAGTTCAAAATAAGATGAAACCAAAGAGAAACACACTGGGACATATTTTAAAATGGTAAAAGTTAAAAAAAAAATAAATAAAGCACCAAAAGTAAAGCAACTAACTACATACAGGGGAAATCTCATAAAGCTATCAGTAGATTTTTCAGCAGAAACATTATAGGCCAGAAAGGAGTAGCGTGCCATATTTGAAGTGCTGAAAGAGGAAATCTACAAACCAAGAATCCTCTACCGAGCAAGGTTATCATTCAAAATTAAAATTTAAAAATTGTTTCCCAGATAAGCAAGAACTAAAGGAGTTTATCACCACTAAATCAGCTTTACAAGAGATGTTAAAGACACTTCTCTGAGATAAAAATAACAGCATTAATGAATAATAAAAAAAAAAACATAGAAAAGTAAAAACCTCACCAGAAAGGATAAATAAACAAATGATCAACCACATATAAAGTTAAGTTTGNTAAAGCTTTGGAATGAGTACAAAATTAATATCAAATTAAAAGAAACTGTAATAAATACAGACAACAAAGTGAAGTTTGCTCGAGGGGAGGTGGATGGGTGATAGGCGAACTGGGTGATGGGCATTAAGGAGGACAATTGTTGGGATGAACGCTAAGTGTTGTATGTAAGTGATGAATCACTGTGTTCTATTCCTGAAGCCAATATTACAGTGTATGTTAACTAACTTGAATTTAAATAAATAAATAATTTTTTAAAAGGACTATAATATACCTAAGATATTTTATTTATATGAACCTCACAGTACCACAAGCAGCAACAACAATGAAAAAAGCTTATAGTAAATACAAGAAAGACAATGTGAAAAGGATCTAATCACAAAACAAAAAACAAACAAACAATCAAACCACAAGTGAAGAAAGAGAAGAAGAAAGGAACACAGAGGAACCACAAAAACAGCCAGAAAACAATGAACAAAATGGCAATAAGTAATACCTATTAATAATACTGTAAATATAAATAGACTAAATTCTCCATTCAAAAGACATAAAGGGGTGCCGAATGGATAAAAAGATCAAAATCATTCTATATATTGCCTATTAGGCACACACCTGAAACCTAAATAAAATAACAAACTAAAATTAAGAAATATAAAAAAAGATATGTCATGCAAATAGAGATGCAAAGAAAACTAGGGTAATAATATTTATACCAGAGAAAATAAATTTTAAAAGAAAAACTAACAAAAAACAAAGAATGACATTATATAATGACAAAGGGTCAATCTAAAAAGAAGATGTAACATTTGTAAACATTTATGAAACCAACACAGTAGCACTTAAACATTTAAGAAAATATTGAGAGAAAAAAAAGAAATAGCAATACTATAATAGTACAGGAATTTTAACCCACTTTGATCAATGGATAGATGATACAGACAAAAATCAACAAGAAAAGATTGGCCTTAAACAACACATTTGAACATGTAGGCAATAAATACATACAAAACACTATATTCAAAAACCAGTAGGATCCACATTCTTTTCAAGTGAACATGAAACATTTTCTAGTATAGATCACATTTTAGGCCACAAAAAACTCACTAAATATAAGAAAATTGGAATCAAATCAAATATCTTCACCAATAAAAATGGTATAAAAGTAGAAATTAATTACAAGAAGAAAACTGGGGGAAAAACCCACAAATACATGGAGGCTAGACAACATGCAATTAAACATCCAGTAGATCAATGAAAATATTAAATAGAAACTATAAAAATAGCTTGAAACAAATAAAAATACATCTCAAAATCTTTGGGATTCAGCAATTTGTTANTTTTTTAATGTTTTCTTTATTTCTGAGAGAGAGAGAGTGAGAGAGAGAGAGAGAGAGGCAGCGTGAGCAGGGGAGGGTCAGAGAGAGAGGAAGACAGAATCCGAAGCAGGTTCCAGGCTCCAAGCTAGCTGTCAGCACAGAGCCCGACGTGGAGCTCGAACCCATGAACGATGAAATCATGACCTGACCTGAAGTCGGACGTCTAAAGGACTGAGTCACCCAGATGCCCCGGGATTCAGCAATTTAAAGAAAAAAGTTCATAGTAATACAGGCCTACCTTAAGCAACAATGACAAATTTCAAATAAACAATCTAACTTTACATTTAAAAGAACTAGGGGAAAAAAAAAGAAAAAAAGACCAAAGTTAATAGAAGGAATGAAATAATAAAGATCAGAGCAAAACTAAGTAAAACAAAGACTAAAATACATTGAAAATATCAATGAATCTAGGAGCTATTTAAAAAAATAAACAAAATTGACAATTTTTTAGCCAGACCCATTAAGAGAAAATACATTGCATGCCAACAAGTTAGACAACCCAGAAGAAATAAATTTCTAGAGCATACAATCTTCAAAGACTGAATCGTGAAAAAATAGAAAATTCAAATAGACCAATTACTAGTAATAAAATTGAATACTAGTAATAAAGCTAGTAATAAAATTAAATCAATGACCNGGTCCAGGTCAGGATTAATTCTATCAATTTTCTTTAAAGAATAGTCAATACTTATTATTCCCATGTTATCCCAAAAATGAAATAGAAAGTAGCACTACCAAAATTATTTTAAGAGGCATGTATTACTCTGATACCGAAACCAAAAAAATTCAGGCCATTATCTCTAAAGAACATAGATATAAAACTCTTCAACAAAATATTGACAAATCGAATTAAAAAATGCAATTAAAGAATAATATATGGTCAAGGAGATTCATTCCAGCGGTGCAATGATGGTTGTTGGGTTTTTTTTCCAATTTTTTACATGTTTTATTTATTTCTGAGAAAGAGAGACAGGGTGAGCAGGGGAGTGTCAGAGAGAGAGGGAGGCACAGAATCTGAAACAGGATCCAGTCTCTGAGCTAGCTATCAGCACAGAGCCCAACGCGGGGCTCGAACCCACTAACCATGAGCCGAAGTCGGACGCTCAACCGACTGAGCCACCCAGGCGTCCCGAAGGTTTAACATATACAAATCAATGAATATGATACACCACATTAAAAAATGAAGGATTAAAAAGTAAATGATTAGTGATAGTACCAGAAGAGGAAGTTGGCAGCCACCATATTAGCCCCTGGAGGTCTATGCTCGATCTGTGATCCAGAGGCCATTACCCCCAACTGGGAATCCCAGGAAATCTCCACAGTGACCACTATAATGGGTAAACAATTTGACAGGATCGTGATTCTGGGAGCCCACTCCAGAACAACTACTGGGACCTACATCGCCAGTTGAATGACTGATAAGGTGAACCCTATTCATGATTGTATTTTTTACTGCCACTCAGGCTCAGCAGCTTATATCCAGGCAGTAGCTGATGCTGTCAGTTATCAGTTTGGTTTCCGCAGCACCAAGCTGAATGAGCCTCCTACGGTACACACAACCAGCCTCCTTGAGGAGATGTGTTACTGGTATCTAGAAGACCTGATGGCAGGGATCATCATTGCAGACTGGGCCCCCAGGAAGGAGGGCAGAGACACTCAGTGCTCATTGTAGGTATGATGATAAGGCAGTCCTTTGCCACGGGGGACCCTGGGAGCCCATATATCTATGGCTACCTGGAAAGCATGACTAAGGAAGAGTGTCTGCAATTCACTGTCAATAATATCGCTTTGGCCCCTGAATGGGTTGCTCCAGTGGAGGAGTGATCTGCCTGGAAACCACTGGAGGATCAGGGGTAGAGTAGCAAGTACTTTTGGCAGCCTAGATTCCCAAACTCACCATTATCACTTTGCCACTTCCCTATTCCTAGAATTCTAGGGTACAATAAAAGACACCCAACAGTAAACATTTTGTCAAAAAGGAAAACAAAAGTATGATAATTTCTGTAGATGCAGAAAAAGCATTTGACAAAATTTCGCCATCAATTTATAATAAAATCTCACAACAAAGTGGTTGCAGAGGGAATGTATTTCAAGACAATAATATGTATAAACACATATATGGGTTTAAGCCCATATATGATAAACCCACATCTAAGATACTCAGCAGTGAAAAGCTTAAAGCTTTTCCTCTAAGATCAGAAACAAGAAAAGAATGCCCACTCAGAGCACTTTTATTCAACATAGTGTTACAGTCCTAGTTGCAGTGATTAGGAAAAAAAAAAAAAAAACAAACTAAAAGGTATCCAAATTGAAAAAGAAGAATTCAAATTGTTACTATTTGTAGATTACATGATATTTTATATAGAAAACTCTAAAGATTCTACCAAATTATTTTAAAACTATTAAATGAATTCAGTAACATTACAGGATACAGAATTAATATACAGAAATATACTGTATTTCTATACACTAAAGTTAACTATCAGAAAGAAAAATTAAGAAAACGATCCCTTTTACAATAACATCAAAATAATAAAATACTTAGGAATAGATGTAACCAAGAAGGTGGAACACCTATATTCAGAAAACTATGGCATTGATAAAAGTGATTAAAGACTATGACATTGGTAAAAGTGATTAAAGGCAACACAAATAAATGAAAATATATTTTGTGCTCATGGGTGGAAGAATTAATGTCATTAAAATATCTATACNTGTATCCCTCACTCTCTCTGACCCTCCCCTGCTCATGCTGTCTCTCTCTCTCAGAAATAAATGAAACATTAAAAAAATTTAAAAAATAAAAAATAAAATAAAATAAAATGTCTATACTACCCAAGGCAATCTAAAGATTCAATACAATCCCTGTAAAATGCTAATGACATTTTTTTTACAGAACTAAAATAAAGAATCCTGAAATTTGACGGGAACTACAATGGATACTGAATAGCCATAGCAATCTTGAGAAAGAATAACAAAGCTGTAGGCAATACATTTCCTGATTTCAAACTATATTACAATGTGTTAGTAATCAAAACAGTATGGTACTGCCCCCCAAACAGACACAGAGATGAATGGAACAGAATAGAGAGCCCAGAAATAAACCTACACATAAATGAAAACTCTGAATATCAAAACTTAGATGATACCGCTANAAAGATCTTAGCACTACTTAATTGAATCTATTTCATTGGGAACAGACAATAAAAGCAAAAATAAACAAATGAAACTACATCAAACTAAAATCTTTTGCACAGCGAAGGAAACCAACAACAAAATAGACAACTTAATAGGAGAAGACACCTGCAAATGATACATCCAATATGGGTTTGATATCCAAAAGATATAATGAACTTTCACAGGTCAATATATTTAAGAAAAGGTAATTAAAAATGGGCATATCACCTGAGTAGACATTCTTCCAAAAAAGTCAACAGGCAAGAACAGGGATGGGCACCAGGCAGATCAAAACATGCTCAATATCACTAATCATCATGGAAATGCAAATAAAAACTATAAGGACACACCAACGCACACCTATCAGAATGGCTATTATCAAACAAACAAAAAACAAGAAATAACAAGTGTTGTGGAGGATGTGGAGGAATGACAATCTCCACGCATTGTTGGTCAAAATGTAAATTGATGTAACTACTATGAAAAACAGTATATAGTTTCCTCAAAAAAAAATTAAAGATTGAATTACCATGTGATCCAGAAATTCCACTTCCCATTACTTATCCAAGGAATGTAAAAACACTAATTTGAAAATATAGATGTGTTCCTATGTTTATTACAGCTTTATTTACAATAATCAAGATATGGAAGCAACTTAAGTGTCCACTAAGTGTCCTAACTGTACATAAATGGATACAGAATGTATCACACACAGACGCTGAAATATTACTTAGCTATAGAAAAGAATGAAATCTTGCCAAATCCAGCAACATGTAATCACCTAGAGGATGTTATGCTAAGTTAAATAAGTCAGACAGAGAAAGGCAAATTACATGATTTTTACTTATATGTGGAATCTAAAAAATAAAACAAATCAATAAAACAAGACAGACGTAGGCTCACAGGTTACAGACAGCAAACTGATGGTTGCCAGAAAGGAAGGGGTGGAGGAATGGGTGAAATCGTAAAGTGGACATACAAACTTCCAGTTTTTAAATGATTGTGTCAGGGGCACCTGGGTGGCTCAGTTGGTTAAGCGTCTGACTCTAGATTTCAGCTTAGTTCATGATCTCACAGTTTGTGGGTTTGACCCCATGTTTGTGCTATGCACAGAGGCTGCTTGGGATTCTCCCTTTCCCTCTTTCTCTTCCCCACTCACTCTATCTCTCAAAATAAATAAATAAACTTTAAAAAATAAAATGATTAAGTCATAAGGATGTCATGTCCTTCAAAGAATGTAGTCAATAATATTGCAATAAGATTGTAGGGTGATGAATGGAAATTAGACTTGTAGTGTTGATCATTTTGTAACATATAAAATTATCAAATCACTATGAGATACATTTGGAACTAATATATATTGTGTTTCTATCATATTTCAATAAAAATACAAAATAAATGAAGAGCTAGAGAAAAGGGACAGAAAAGAACTGAAGAGTAATAGAACTAGATTTTTTTTCAAATAAAATATTTAAAGTCACAAACATAATGAAGGAACTAAAAACAAAGATAAAGTATATTAGGAAAAGAGAAGGAGAGGAGATGGTGTATATGAACAAAATATTCACCCATTATGGAAGACCGCTTTGAGAAAAGGTATAAAATTGAAAAGTAACCATATAAATATATTATTTAGACATATGGAAGTAGCCGACAAACAAAATAAATACAGAATACATTTATAGGTACCTATGTCCTTTGCTTTGCCTATAAAACTAATTTTAGTGGTACTCGAATATCTTATCTTCAAATACAATGATACTGCTTTAAATTAAAGCAATTGTGGCTTCTGAAAATAGACCAAATCAAGTAATGACAGTGTCAGAAAAATGACCCCTTATGTCATAAGTATATATGTTAAATACAATTCTAAAATTATTTTTTAAACTGTGGAAATCAGAGTGGTATCTAAGAATTCCCATATCTTTTCCTTAGAAAAATTTTATGAGATAATAATTTTAATTTCATGTCATTATTATTTCTTATTTCTTGTGTTCTAGTAGTACAGCCCACTATGTTACATCATTAGGGGCATTCCATTTCTCATCCATCCCAATTATGTGCAGGCATATGGCCTACCTCTTTCAGATTCCATTAGAAAATACCAAACACTTTCCTCTGTACTGTTCACTTCCATTTCAGTTTATAGCTCATTTAGCTTAATTCCTTATGTTGGAGACAAAGAAATAGACACAGAATAAGGAAAGAATTTACTTGTTTTATTTTATTATTATATGATATGTGTTTTAGGGTAAAAAGTATAAATTTAAAGAGTCCTTACATTTCTATAGTTCCTGTGTCTTTAACTTCAATTTGTGAATACACAAATTTCATATAAAGTAAATATAGCTAATTTCATATAGAATTTCATATAAAGAGTTCTGAGGTAGACTCCAGTTTTACAAACAATATCTTTCCTTGAATAGAAAAATCATTATTTGAGATATATTGATAGGCAAAAGGCCGTATGGATATGTTTAGTACCACCCTAGATATGTTACTAAGCAATTTACATGTTTCATTTTCCTATAAGGAATGCCGTATTAAAGTCCCATTTTACACTTAGGTAAAATGATATTCCTAACGATTAAAAAATTCTGCAAAGGAATTCTGCAAGTAAGTGGTAGAGTAGCAATTAAAATCAAAGCTGTTTGACTCCCAAACTGTAGGAAGTAGCAACTAGATTATGCAACATTCATTATACTTTCTATTTTCAACTTATTTAGGTATTTGAGGAAGGTTAAGAAATCTTTGCTGACATATTTTAAGATACTAGAACCTTTACTATCACAATATTCAGAGTTTGAGACTTGATGACAGATTATTATTTACTTAGGACTAGCTTTTTTGAAAATTCCAACTACCTTATGGTGAAGATAATTTTCAACAATATAGAAATCCAAGAATAAATAAAAAGAATTACAAATACATTTGGCTATATAAAGATTTATACATTTTTTCATAGCAAAAAAAACCCATAAAAACAATAGATATATGAGAGTAAGGGAAAATACAACAAAGAAGAAAAACAGAGACTAATATCTATAATAAATAGAGTCTTTTACAAATTGACAATCTATAAATAGCCCAAGTGAAAAATTGACAAAGGATACAAAGGCATGTTCTCAAACCATCAAACCAAAATGACCAAACTATATTAAAAATATGTTTAAGGTCACTAATAGTCAGGGACATGCAAGTTAAAGTATCTGTGATGTTTTATGCATCCATTAGAATGATTAGAGGAAGAGCTGTAACATCTATTACTAACTTGGATGCAGAGAAGCATGTAGTATTTTATTGTCTTTAAAGAAAACTAACAAAACAATTCTCTCTCTTCTGCTTTTTGCACCTCTCTCCCTCGTTTGTGTGTGTAGGCATGTGTTGTGTGTGTATGTGTTTCAAGGTTTGATATGGTAAGGTGAATCTTAGCGAAAAGTAAGGAATGATACATAGTAGGATATGTTGATTGTTGTCTGGAGAAAAGAAGTAGAAATGGATGAGGGTAGAAATGGGCACTGGGAAAACAAGCAAAATTAAAAACTAAAAAAACTGATGTAAGGCAAATCCGGAATATATAGCATCTTGGAGAGTAAAATTATGTGTGTTTTGGAAATAGCATATTAGATATATATCTACCGGTTTATAGAGATAATTAAGATATTGTCAGGTATAAAATTAAATTATAACATATTACATATATGTGATTTTAGTTTATTTAAAACAAATTATTTATCTCTCTATCTGCTTCTGCTTAAATATATTTGTATGTAC
>NW_027532001.1:134940-157719 GCF_008692635.1 Crocuta crocuta | reverse complement strand
ATGGAGGTTGACTCAGTGATCAAAAACCCCCCAACAAAAGTTCAGAATCAGAGGGCTTCCCTGAAGAATTTTTTCAAATATTTAAAGAACTGATACCAATCCTTCTCAAACTCTTCCAAAAATATAGAAGAGGAAGTAACANAACATTGCTGAACTCATTTTATTTATCCATATTCTAAAACCACTCAAGGATACAACAGCAGGGGTGCCTGGGTGGCCCAGTCGGTTAAGTGTCCGACTTCAGCTCAGGTGTCCTATGACCCGTGGGTTCGAGCAGTGAGATCTCTGTGCTGAGAGATCAGAGCCTGGAGTCTGCTTCGGTTTCTGTGTCTCATTCTCTCTCTGCCCCTCCACCACTTGTGCTCTGCCTCTCTGTGTCTCTCAAAAATAAATAAATGTAAAGTTTTTTTAAAGGATACAACAAACTAAGTACAAGCCAATATCCCTGATGAATATAGATTAAAAAATCATTAACTAAATATTAGTAAAACTAAAATCAACAATACATTAAAAGAATCATACAACATGAACAAATGGTATAAATTCCAGGGATGCAAGGATGGCTCAACATCTACAAATCAATGTTATACATCATATTAACAAAACTCATTTTAATAGATGCAGAAAACGTCTGAAAAAATGTAACGTTCCTTTATGATAACTCATTACACTGGGTATAGACAGTGTGTACTTCAACATAAGAAAGCCTATATAAGAGAAAACTCACAGTTAGCATCCACATTTAATGGTGGATACTTTTTCCCTAAGATTAAGTACAAATATTCCCATTCTCATCACTTTTATTCAACATGGTATTGGAAGTCCTAGCCAGAGCATTTATTTGCAAACAGGAAGTTAACATCATTCATACCAGACAAAGTTAAAGGCAATTAAGACATACAAACTTCCAATAACAAAATAAATCACAGAGATTAAAACTGCACCATAGGGAATATAGTCAATAAGATAGTAATACAGATAAGATAGTGACAGATGGTTAGTACACTCATCAGGATGGGCACTGAGTAATCTATAGAATTGTAGAAACATTATGTTGTACATTTGAAAATAATATAACATTGTATGTTAATTATACTTCAATTAACAAGTCAACCAAATGAGAAAGGAAAAAGTAAAACTGTCTCTATTTGCAGATAACATATTATACATTAAAAATACCAAATCCACCAAAATCTGTAAGAACTAACGAAAGCACTCAACAAAATTGCAGGATATGAAATCAAAACACAAACACCTGTTGTTTTTGTACACAATAATAATGAACTAGCAGAAACAAAACTGAAGAAAAAATTCCACTTACAACTGCATAAAACAAAAATCTAGATACAAATTTAACCAAGGAGGTGAAACACCTGGACTCTAAAACTATAAGACATTGAAGAAAAAAATTGAAGACACAAAAAACTAGAAAGGTATTTTATATTCTAATGGATTGGATGAATTAATATTGTTAACATATGTATGCTACCCAAAACAATCTACAGATTTAATACAATCTTTTTCAAAATTCCAGTAATATTTTTCACAGAAATAAATCTAACAATATTAAAATTTGTAAAAAAATGATAAAAGACCTTGAAAAATCAAAGTTATCTTGAGAAAAAGAAGAAAACTGGAAGTGTCATGCTACCTGATGTCAGACTATACTACAAAGCTATACTAATTATAATAGTATGGTACTGGCACAAAAACAAAGAGTTCAATGGAGCAAGATAGATCAGAAATAAACCCATACACATAAAGTCAATTCAGATATGAGAAAGGAGGCAAGAATATTCAAGGGGGGAAATGACAGTGTCTTCAAGAAATGGTGTTGGGAAAACTAAACAGTCACATGCAAAAGAGTGAAACTGAACCACTATCTTACACCACACATAAAAATTAACTCAAAGCAGGTTTAAGATTTGAATGTAAATGCGGAACCATAAAACTCTTAGAAGAAAATATAAGCAATGAACTCCTTGACATTAATCTTGTTAATGGCCTTTTGGATTTGACTTCAAAAGTTATGGAATAATAAGTCACAAGAATAAAAGGAACAGCGTAAGGAATATAATCAATTATATTACTAGAGTGATGTGTGGGGAAGACCGTACCTACACGAGTGGTGAACATAGCGTAATGCATACAATTTTCAAATCACTGTGTTTTACACCTGAATATACCTGAATATCCTACACCTAATGTAACATTGTTAACTATATTCAAATAAAATGAAATAACACACAATAACACACACACATACAATGGAATCTTATTCAGCCATAAAAAGAATAAAGTCTTGTACAATGTATGAAACTTGATGGAATTATGCTAAGTTAAGTAAGTCAGATAGAGACAAACACTGTATGATTTCACTTATATGTGGAATTTTTTTAAAAATAGGAGAGAATGGATACATAAAACAAATTTGTGGTTTTCACGTGTGGAGGCTGGGGAATGGATGAAGCGGTTGAAAGCAGTTAAAAATTACAAGCATCAAGTTATAATACAAAGTAGTCATGGGTATGTAATGTACATCATAGTGACTATAGTTCATTATTCTGCATAGTATATTTTACAGTGCTGAGAGAGTAGATCTTAAAAGTTTTCATCTCTAGAAAAGTATTTTGTATTATGTATGGTGATGGAGAGTAACTAGATTTATTGTGATGATGATTTTTTTCAATAAATATAAATATTGAATCATCATGTTGTACATCTGAAAGTAATATAATGTTATATGTCAATTGTAACTAAATAAAAAGAAAAAGAGAGAAAATAGAATAAGAAACAAAGTACTTGAAACATAACACTAGTTTTCTACCTCAGTAAGTGAAGTATAGATGACTTCTCAGGGGAAACCCAGAAATATGGCAAAATGGAGGATTCTAAACTAACTTTACTATACCTAGATAACAGCCACATTAGTGCAACTAAGCCAGAAACTGACTTGAAGACTGGCAAAACAGACTCTCCACCATTAATATTAGAGAGGAGGTCACGTAGAAAATGCTAATAGAGGCAGAGACCCAGTCAAAAACAAAACTCCCAATGTGTCTAACCACAAATGGGAGGGACACTACAAATATAAAAATGGGAGAGGGACACATCCCACATCAGGCATCGAATACATAGAAAACCTGCACTGGAAGTCCCACAGGGTGGCTCCATCAGCTGTGTGACCGATTTCGGCTCAGGTCATGATATCGTGGTTCATGGGTTTGAGACTCACATTAGGCTCTGTGCTGATAGCTCGGGCCCTAGAGCCTACTGCAGATTCTGTCTCCTTCTCTGCCCCTACCCCCCGTCACACTGTCTCTCAAAAATAAATAAACATTAAAGAAAATCTTCAAACAGAAAACCTGCGTTGGGAAGATATGTTCTCACAACATTTGACTTTGTAAACCAGTGGGACTTAACTTCTCAAGTTTTTACAATCAGTAAGGCTTAACCCTGGGTACTTTAAAAATAAACTAACTCAGCTCTGGGAGAGCCAAAAGCAATAGGAAACTGAGTCACTGCCTGTAAAGAAAGAACATAACAAACAAACTCACTGAGATACAGCATAGGAGCATCAGTTTGAAAGGCGTTTGGCTCTAGCCAGGTCTCATCCTTCAAGTAGGCAAGGGCATCTCCTTTGCCAATATCACACCCCTTGCCCCAGCATGCTCCTGCAGACTCACCCCATCCAACCCATCCCACTTGGAAGGAATCTCTTTAAAGTAGTGCTTGTTGTGTCTCATTTTGCAGGAAGCCCCAACAGTGACCAGCACCACTCCAAAGTGACTCTTGCTTTAGGGATAGGAAAAGATAACCAAACACACTGCAGCCCCCACAGTGGGCTGAGGCAGACATCTGATCTGATTGCTAGTCTTGGCCACCAAGAAAACCTCATGGGNTACAGGTCACAGCAACCCCCACAGACAAACTAGGGGCAAAATCTCTTCTTCCTGTGGGCCATGCCCACCAACAAAAGCCTTGTAGAGGAAAATTCAGGAAGAGCAACCTGCAGTTCAGTGTGACCACAGCCCTACCTAGCAAATGGGCTGAGAGCAAGTATAGTGTCTGAGCCAATTTTAAGCCAAAGGCAGCGCCAGCCCTGGTCCTTTAATAAGACAGGGATCGAAACTGTCTCTCTAACAGAAATTTCGAAGCAGTGAAAGTGGCATAATAGACTCAAAATGATGACAGAAGGAAACCTACAGGCACGAATACTAAATCCAACAGGGCTATCATTCAGAATAGAAGAAGAGATAAAGAGTAGTTTTGCAAACAAACAAAAGTTAAATAAATTTCACTAAATGAGCCTTATAAGAAATGTTAAAGGGAATCCTTGAGTGGAAAGGAAAGTCTATATCAGGAGTAAGAATATTAGAAAAGAGAAAAANTTAGAATGGGTTCAAACTTCCATCAACTCAATATAGACTGCTATGTTCATAGGATGTTATATCTCAACCTAATAACCACAAATTAAAATCATGCACTAGATATACAACAAATAAAGTGAAAAGAATCCAAGCATATCAGTAAGGAAAACCAGAAAACCTCAAGGGAAGAAAGTTAAAGCAGAAAGGAACAGAGAACTGCAAAAACAATCATGAAAGGAGTAACAAAATGGTAATACATACATACTTATCAACAATTAATCTGGTTATATATAGACTAAACGTTCCAATCAAAACATTTAGGATGACTGAATGGATGGAAAATCAAGATTAATCCATACGCTCCCTACAAGAGATTTACTTCAATGAAAGTGAAAGGATAAAATAGTATTTAGAGTGTCAATGAAAGAAAAGCTAGGGAAAAAGGGTAAAATAAAGCTAAGTTAACAATATTTATATTGAACAAAATAGACTTTAAAACAAAGTTTGTAACAAGAGACAAAGAAGGATAAAACACATGATAAAACTAATAACCCAACAAAACATATAACAATTGTAAATATCTATGCCCCCAACATGAAGCTACCCAAATACATAAAGCAACTATTCAGAGATATAAAGAAGAAAATGATGATAATGCAATAATAGTAGGGGACTTCAACACCCCACTTACATCAATGGATAGATCATCCAGACAGAAAATCAATAAAGAAACAGTAACTTTGAATGACACATTTCATCTAACAGATATATTCAGAGAACACCATCTAAAACACAAATTATACACATTCTTACCAAGTACACATGGGACACTGTCCAGAATAGATCATACGTTAGGCCATAAAACAAATAACAACAAATTAAAAACCATTGAAATTATATCATGCATATTTCAAACTACAACACTATAAAACTTGAAGTCACTACAAGAAAAATTTGGAAATAACACAATAAAATGGAAGTTAAAAAACATCCTGAGGAATGAATAGCATAACCAGGAATGTAAAAAATAAATTTTAAAGTACATGGAATCAATGAAAAATAATAACACAATAGTCCAAAACCTTTGGGATGCAGCAAAAGCAGTCCTAAGAATAAAGTATATTGTAATATGAACTTACATTAAGAAGAAAGAAAAGTCTCAGATACACAACCTAAACTTACACCTAAAGTAGTGAGAAAAGGAACAGCAAATAAAGTCTAAAGGCAGCAGAAGAATGGAAATTATAAAGATTAGAACAGAAACAAATAATACAGGACCACCACCATCACCAACAAAACACTAGAAAAGACCAACAAAAATAAGAGCTGGTGTTAGAAACAAATTAATAAAAGTGATAACGCCCTAGCCAGACTTATCAAAAAGAAAAGAGAAAGAATCTAAATAGATAAAATGAGGAGAGATCACAGCCAACATAACTGAAATACAGTAAAGTATAAGAAAATACTATGAAAAATTTTGTCCCAACAAACTGGGAAATCTGGAAAAATGGACAAATTCCTGGAATCTCACAAAATACCAAAACTGAAGAAAGAAGAAATAGAAAATTTGAACATACCCATAAACAGCAAAGAAATTGAATCTGTAATCAAAAATCTCCCAACGTACAATAGTCCAGGGCCAGATGGCTTCCCAGGGGAATTCTACCAGTCATTGAAAGAAGAGTTAATACCTATTTTTCTCAAACTGTTCCAAAAAATAGAAATAGAAGGAAAACTTCCAAACTCATTCCATGAGGCCAGTATTACCTTGTTTCCAAAGCCAAAGATCCCACTATAAAAAATTACAAGAAGATAGCCCTGATGAACATGAAAACAAAAATTGTCCACAAGATGCTAGCAAATCGAAATCTACAATACATGAAACAAATTATTCACCATGATCAAGTAGGATTTACTCCTGGGCTGCAGCTCTGGTTCAGTATTTGCAAATCAATCACTGTGATACACCACATTAAGAAAAGAAAGGATAGGGGCGCCTGGGTGGCTTAGTCGGTTAAGCGTCCGACTTTCGCTTAGGTCATGATCTCGCGGTTCGTGGGTTCGGGCCCCGCGTCGGGCTCTGTGCTGACTGCCAGCTCAGAGCCTGGAGCCTGTTTCAGTCTGTGACTCCCTCTCTCTCTGACCCTCCCCTGCTCCCACTGTCTCTCTCTCCTGGAAATAAATAAAACATTAAAAAAAAATTAAAAAAAAAAAAAGAAAAGAAAGGATAAGAACTATATGATCCTCTAAATAAATGCAGGAAAAACTTTAGGCAAAATACAACATCCATTCTTGATTTAAAACAATCAACAAAGTAAGGATAAATGGAATATATTTTAACATCATAAAGGCCATATACTAAAGACCCCCAGCTAATATCATCTACAATGGGGAAAAACAGAGAGCCTTTCCCCTTTGTTAAGGAACAAGACAAGGATATCCACTTGTACCATAACTATTTAATGTAGTACTGAATGTCAGCCTCAGCAATCAGAAAATAAAAACAAATAAAAGATATTCAAATCAGCACTGAGGACGTCAAACCTTCTCTATTTGCAGATGACATGACACTCTATGTAGAAAACATGAAAGACTCTGCTAAAAAATGTTGCTAGGACTAATACGTGAATTCAGTACAGTCCCAGTATATAAAATCAATGTACAAAAATCTGCTGTATTTCAATAAACCAATAATGAAGCAGCAGAAAAAGAAATCAAGGAATTGATCCCATTTGCAACTACACAAAAATCATATGATAAATAGGAATAAACCTAACCAAGGAGGTAAAAGATCTATACTCTGAAAACTATAGAGCACTTATGAAAGCCATTGAAGAGGACACAAAGAAAAGAAAATCATTCCATGCTAAAGGACTGGAAGAAGAAACATTGCTAAAATGTCTATATATTACCTAAATAAATCTACATATTTAATGCAATCTTTATTAAAATTCCACCAACATTTTTCACAGAGCTAGAACAAATGATTCTAAAATTTATAAGGAACTACAAAAGACCCCGAATAGACAAAGCAATACTGAACAAGAAAGCAAAACTGGAGTCATCACAATTCTGGGTTACAAGCTTATTACAACATTGTAGTCATCAAGACAGTATGGTATGTCACCAAAATAGGCATATAGATCAATGGAGCAGAATAGAAAACCCAGAAATTCACTTATAAGTATATGGTCAACTAATCTTTGATAAAGCAGGGAAGAATATCCAGTGGAAAAAAAGTCTCTTCAACAAATGGTGTTGGGAAAATTGGACCACAACGTACAGAAGAAGGAAACCGAACTACTTTCTTACACCACATACAAAAACAAATTCAAAATGGATAAAAAATCTAGATGTGAGACAAAAAAACTCCAATTCCAAATCCTATAGAAGAACACAGGCAGCAAATTATTTGACCTCGACTGTAGCAACTTCTTATTAAACAAGTCACTAGAGGCATGGGAAACAAGTAAAAATGAACTATGGGGACATTATCAAGATAAAAATTTATCTGTAGAGAAGGAAACAGCCAACAAGATTAAAAAGCAACCTACAGAATGGGAGAAGATATTTGCAAATTACATATCGATAAAGGGTAAGTATCCAAAATGTGTAAAGAACTTTTAAAACTCAACCTCCCAAAACAAATAATTTAGTTAAGAAATGGGCAGAAGAATTGAATAGACATTTTTTCAGACATTCAGATGGGTAACATACACATAATAAGACGCTCAACATCACTCATCATCAGGGAAATACAAATTAAAACCATGATAAGATACCACCTCACCCCTGTCAGAATGGCTAAAATGAACACAAGAAACAGAAGGTGTTGACCAGGATGTGAAGAAAACCACATTGTTGGTTTGCATTGTTGGTGGGAATGTAAACCGGTGCAGCCATTTTGGGGAACGGTATGGAGGCTCTTTGAAAAACTAAAAATAGAGCTACCCTACTATCCAGCAATTGCACTATTAGGTATTTACCCAAGAGATACAAAAATACAGATTCGAAGTGATACATGCACCCCATGTATATAGCAGCATTATCAAAAATAGCCAAACTATGGAAAGAGCCCAAATGTCCATTGATTGTTGAATGGATAATGAAGACGTATGTGTGTGCACGCGCGCGTGTGTGTGTTCACCCATCACAAAGAATGAAATCTTGCCATCTATAATGACATTCATGGAGCTACACTGTATAATGCTAAATGAAATAAGTCAGAATAAGACGAATGATAAATGATTTCACTGATATGTGGAATTTAAGAAACAAAACAGATGAACATAGGTGAAAGATTGAAAAATGATAGAGGGAAACAATCAGAGAGACTCTTAAAGATAGAGAACAAATTGAGGGTTGACAGACGGCGTTTGGTGGAGGATGGAACAGGTGGGTGATGGGTATTAAGGATTGCACTTTTTGTGATGAGCACTGGGTGTTATATGTAAGTGATGAATCACTGAATTCCAATTCTGAAACCAATTGTATGTTTGTAAAAGAGAAGAATCCCATTTATATTGTACCAAACGGAATTAAATTTCTAGGAATACACTTAACTAAAGTGGTAAATGATGTGGACTCCAAAAAATATAAAACGTTAATGAAAGACATTGAAGATGAAACAACCTAATGGAAGGATATTCCATGTTCATGAATCAGAAGAACAAATATTGTTTATATGTTTACACTACTGAAAGCAATATACGGATTTAATGGAATCTCTATCAAAATACCAATAACTTTCTTCACAGAACTAGAACAAAGAATCCTAAAATGTGTGTAATCACAAAAGACTCTAAACAGTGAAAACAATCATGAAAAAGAGAAACAAAGCTGAAGGTATCACAATCTCAGATTTCAAGATATACTACAAAGCTGTAGTAACCAGAAAAATATAACTCTGGTACAAGAAGAGACACCTAAATCAATGGAAGAGAATAGATTTCCCAGAAATAAACCTAGGATTATATGGTCAATTTATTTTCAGCAAAAGAAGTAAGAATATACCATGGGGAAAAGACAGTGTCCTTAACAAATGCTGTTGAGAAAACTAAACAGCTACATGAATAAATAAATAAATAAATAAATAAATAAATAAATAAAATTATACCATTTTCTTACACCATACACAAAAATAAACTTAAAAAANACATACATGTGAAAACTGAAAGTATGAAATTCTTCTAATAAAATATCAACAATAATCTCTCTGATATCAGTCATCAAAACATTTTTTCTAGATATGTCTCCTTTGGCAATGGAAACTAGAGCAAATTTAAATTATTGGGACTATACCAAAATGCATAACTTCTGCACAGTGGAGGAGAATTGCAACAAAACAATACTAAACCCAACCGAATGAGGGAGGATATTTGCAAATGATATCTCTGGTAAAAAGTTAATACCCAAAATATGTAACAATTCAATTTCTACAATTCAATGTAAAAATAATCCAATTAAAAATGAGAAGACATGTATAGACATTTTCCAAATAAGACATACAGATGGCAAAAAAAAAACAAACGTATAAATATGCACAACATCGCTAACCATCAGGGAAATGAAAATCAAAACAACAGTGATATATCATCTCACATCTGTCAGAACAGCTAAAACAAAATAAAAAAAGAAATAACAAGTTTTTGTAAAGATGTAGAGAAAAAGGAATCCTTGTGTACAGTGTATGGGTATGCAAATTGCTATATTCACTGTGGAAAACAATAAGGATATTACTTTAAAAATCAAAATATAAATACCATATGTTCAGTAATTCCTCTACTCGGTATTTACCCAAAGAAAACAAAAATGATAATTTAAATAATATATTCACCATAATATTTATTGCAGCATTATTTACAATATCCAAGATATAGTAACATCCTAAGTGTCCTCTGATAGATGAATGAATAAAAAACAACTGGTACATCTATACAATGGAATAGTAGCCACAAAAAGGAATGAAGTCTTCACATTTGTAACAACATGGATGGATTAGAAGGCATAATGCTAAATGAAATAAGTCAATCAGAGAAAGACAGATACCATGTTTCATATGTGGAATTTAAGATACAAAACAAACACATAGAATAAATGTGACAAACAAAAGACACACCCTTATATAGAGAGAATTAACTTTTTGTTTTCAGAGGGGAGGTGATGAAATGAGTGAAGGGGATTAAAATTACACTTATCTTGATGTGCACTGAGAAATATGTGGAATTAAAAAGTTATTATATTGTATACCTGAAACCAATATAACACTCTATATTAGTCATACTTGAATTAATTTTTTTCATTCCTGGTTATTAATCATGACATGGTTTACTCACATAATTTCATATGTCAATTCTCTTAATCCAGGAGTACAAACAAAGGTGATCTTGAAACATAGCATTAACCCTAGTTGTGTCTCTTGTGAGAATCATTAACATTCAAGTGAGGAATGGAGGTTCTTTGAACCCATACTAAAACAGATCAAAGGCCCACTGACACTGTTTGCTTATAAATTCTCCAGACAAAAATGAGAAAAAAAAATGTGTCCTTTTGAGATTTCCACTTAGAATGCACAGTCCGTTTTGTGACTCCCCACACTCTTTTAATATGCCTTATTCTTTGTTCATTTTGCGTGAGTAGAAATGCTTGGAAAAACAGATGTCAGAAAGTCCATTAGTGTCATATGATCTGCAGCTCTTTAGATAAACCATATTCTTTTTTAAAATTTTTAACATTTTAAAAATATTTTAATATAGTTTATTGTCAAGTTGACTTCCATACAACACCCGGTACTCATCCCAACAATTGCCCTCCCCCATGCCCATCATTCCCCTTCCCCTCTCTCCCACCCCCATAAACCCTCAGTTTATTCTCAGTNAGTTTTGAGAAACCATATTCTTAACCAACCAAATATATCCCATGTGCTGCTTTTGGAAAGATGGATACAGGAATGAAAAAAAAAATAAAACTCACTGCCTACATAGAACTTAAATTCTTATTGTGAATATAATTAATAAACAAATGAATAAATACAGAGTTTTAGATCAAGATATGTTCTATGAAGACAAATAAAGTAGGGTTCATGGTTAAGAGACTGACTGGACACTTGTTGGGGGAGGAGATAACATAGTATATGGTAACCAGAGAAGGTTTCTCTAAAGAGATAACATTTAGTTGAAATAGTACATGTTGAGGATGTTTAGGTCATGCAAAGATCTAGGGAGGAGGAAAGGAAACAGCATACATAAAGCCAGGGCAAGAAAACAATCTTCGTGTGTATAAGAAACAAACAAAATATGCTAGTTTGGCTAAATTATATAAGAAAAGGAGAAACATGGTACAAAATTAGGGTGGAAAATAGGTAGGGTCTAGATAATGTAGGAATTGAAAAGTAGGGTAAAGGTTTGAAGTAGCAGAGATAGAGATTGCACGACTACTTAGGAACTTTTGTAGAATTTCAGGAAAGATGAAGAATGAAACCATTAAAGTAGTAGTAATTGAAATGCAAAGAAGTGCACTGATTCCGGATATATTTTGGAGGTAAAGTACAGAATTTTACTGATTGATCACATGTATGAGATGAGGAAATGGGTGAATTATAGATGACATACAGATTTTCAAAGATCAAATGGGTGGATGGCGGCACTATTTACTAAGATGGAGATAATTGGGGAGGTCTAGGTTTTGGAATGGGTTGAGAGTTGTTAAGATATGTTAAATTTGAGATGTCTAGTAGAATTCACGCTGAAAATTCAGGTAAGTGGTTAGACATAAGATATGGTACCTCAATGGAAAGATCAAGCTAGACATATTAATTTTGAAGTAATTAAAACATAGATAATATTTTAAGCCATTGGATTAGATGAATTTACCAAAGGAAGGTTACAGATATAAAAGGTCAGGAACCATGACTTAGATCATTGTGACATCAAATGAGGGTGGCAAAACTACAAGTAGAAAGAAAACATGACAGTAGAGTCCTAGAAGTAAAGTGCATTTTTTTTTTGGAAGTGAGAGACAATTTTAAATGCTGTTGGATAAGATGAGAAGATAAACCAGTGGATGTGGCCACAAGAAGATATGTGGTAATCTTGGAAAGAGCAGTTTCAGTAAAGTGATAGAGATGGAAGAGCCTAACTAAATGGTAGCTATCCACATGGAAGTTTATTAAAGAGACAGTCTGAATGTATACAAGCCCATAACATACCCTGAAAGATTTTCTACTAAAATCAAAACCTCAACTGGTTTTCTTGCATTTTACTTATTTTCCATAAAAGATTCTCATGGAAAATAATACAGTTACTTCAGGGTCTTTTTTATTCATTTACTTTAAAATTTATCCTCCAAATCATTCTCATTTCTTTTTAAAATTTTTTTAATGTTTTATTTATTTCAGAGAGAGAAAGAGAGAGAGAGAGAGACAGCGTGAGCAGGGGAGGGTCAGAGAGAGAGGGAGTCACAGACTCTGAAACAGTCTCCAGGCTCTGAGCTGGCAGTCAACACAGAGCCTGATGCGGGGCTCGAACCCACACACTGTGAGACCATGGCCTGAGCCAAAGTCGAATGCTTAACCGACTGAGCCACCCAGGTGCCCCTACATTCTCATTTCTTGTAATTCTTGTTGAACTAGTGACCACTCACTCATTGATTCAATCTACAAGATTTGCCCTTTAGCAAAGAAATTGTGAATTATTTTCAAGTCTCAAAGCTGACTTTTTGAGTCAGCTTGGAAAAGAACGGACTTAAAATCCAGGATTTTTGACAGAAGCTTTTTTAAAAAAGATTTGTAAATAAAAATAGGAAAATAAAAGAAGAGAAAAATGGAGATCTATACATAAAATTTTATTAGAAACCAAGAATAGAAAAAAACTTGGAATAAAAGGTATAGGAAAATCCCCACAAGACTAGAAGAGGAAGTAGAAATCCTTTGAAAGGAAATATAAATAGGAAAACGGAGGAAGAGGAGGAAGGGAAATTTTAATTAAGATGAATATTTAATTAAGATGAGAAGCTCAAGTTTAAGACTCATCAATATCTACATGTGCTCTGAATTTAGCAGGACAGAGACCATCAGCCCTATCATGCTGAGACTTGACAATAAACATGTGAAAGCAGAGCATGCAGGTTGATGACCAGAAACCATGCAAATGAATTACACCCCAACCAAAGATCATAAAGAGCCAGCAATGGTGGACAACATTGGGAAAAGGAGACCCTACATTCAAACCGAGATGCTTACATCTCCTTTACCTTACAGCAAGATTTTGGAGGAAGGGGGATGGAATAGGTGATCTCCTGGAGGAGAGAAAAGAAACTAAATTTACATTTCCTTTTGTTGTCTGATTGCTGATGCTAGTACTTTCATCACTATGTTAAACAACAGTGGGGAGAGTGGTCATCCATGGTGTGTTCCTGATCTCAGGGTCAAAAGGAAATAAAAGGCATCAGAAATGGCAAAGAAGTCAAACTTTCACTTTTCACAGACAACATGATACTCTACGTAGAAAACCCGACAGACTCCACCAGAAGGCTACTAGAACTGATCCATGAATTCAGCAAAGTCACAGGGTAGAAAATCAACGTACAGAAATTGGTTGCATTTTTGTACACCAATAATGAAGCAACAGAAAGAGAAATAAAGAAACTGATCCCATTCACAATTGCACAAACAACCATTAAATACCTAGGAATAAACCTAACCAAAGATATAAGAGATCTGTATGATGAAAACTATAGAAAACTGATGAAGGAAACTGAGGAAGACACAAAGAAATGGAAAAACATTCCATGCTTATGGGTCGAAAGAATAAATATAGTTAAAAGGTCATTACTATCCAAAGCAATCTACACATTCAATGAGATGCCAATCAAAACTGCACCAGCATTCTTCTCACAACTCCAAAAAAAAAAAAAAAACCTATCCTAAAATTTGTATGGAACCACAAAAGACCCCGAATAGCCAAAGTAATATCGAAGAAGAAAACCAAAACGGGAGGCATCATAATCACATACTTTAGTCTATACTACAAGGCTGTAGTCATCAAGATAGCATGGTATTGGCACAAAAACAGACACATAGACCAATGGAATAGAATAGAAAACTCAGAAATGGACCGACAAATGTATGCCCAAATAATCTTTGACAAAGCGGGAGAGTATCCAATGGAAAAAAAGACAGCCTCTTTAACAGATGGGGCTGGGAGACCTGGACATCAATGTGCAAATGAATGAAACTAGATCACTTGCTCATGCCATACACAAAAATAAACTCAAAATGGATAAAGGACCTGAATGTGAGACAGGAATCCATCAAACCCTAGAGGAGAAAGCAGGAAACAATCTCATTGACCTCAACCACAGCAATGTCTTACTTGACACATNAAAAAAAAAAAAAAAACCTATCCTAAAATTTGTATGGAACCACAAAAGACCCCGAATAGCCAAAGTAATATCGAAGAAGAAAACCAAAACGGGAGGCATCATAATCACATACTTTAGTCTATACTACAAGGCTGTAGTCATCAAGATAGCATGGTATTGGCACAAAAACAGACACATAGACCAATGGAATAGAATAGAAAACTCAGAAATGGACCGACAAATGTATGCCCAAATAATCTTTGACAAAGCGGGAGAGTATCCAATGGAAAAAAAGACAGCCTCTTTAACAGATGGGGCTGGGAGACCTGGACATCAATGTGCAAATGAATGAAACTAGATCACTTGCTCATGCCATACACAAAAATAAACTCAAAATGGAGAAAGGACCTGAATGTGAGACAGGAATCCATCAAACCCTAGAGGAGAAAGCAGGAAACAATCTCATTGACCTCAACCACAGCAATGTCTTACTTGACACATCCACAAAGGCAAGGGAATCAAGAGCAAAAATGAACTACTGGGACTGCCTCAAGATAAAAACTTCTGCACGGCAAAGGAAACAATCAATAAAAATAATAGGTAAATGATGGAATGGGAGAAGATAGTTTCAAATGACATATCAGATAAAGGGCTAGTATCCAAAATCTATAAGGAACTCCTCAAACTCCACACCTGAAAAATAATCCAGTGAATAAATGGGCAGAAGACATGAACAGATGCTTCTCCAAAGACTACATCCAGACTGCCAAGAGAAACATGAAAAGATGCTCAGCGTCCCTCCTCATCAGGGAAATACAAATCAAAACTATACTGAGATACCACCTTATGCCTGTCAGAGTGGCTCAAATGAACAAATCAGGAGACTATAGATTCTGGTGAGGATGCGGAGAAACAGGCACCCTCCTACACTGTTGGTGGGAATGTAAACTGGTGCAGCCCCTCTGAAAAACAGTGTGGAGGTTCCTCAAAAAATTAACAGTAAAACTCCCCTGTGACTCTGCCATAGCACTGCTAGGAATTGTCCCAAGGGATTCAGGAATGCTGATGCATAGGGGCACATGTACACCAATGTTCATAGCAGCACTTTCAACAATAGCCAAATCATGGAGGAAAGAGCCTGTGTCCATGAACTGACGAATGGATCAAGAAGATGTGGTTTATCTATACAATGGAATGCTACATGGCAATGAGAAAGAATTAAATCCCGGCCATTCGTAGCAACGTGGGTGGATCGAGGGTGTTATGCTGAGTGAAATAAGTCAGGCAGAGACAGATACCATATGTTTTCACTTGTAAGTGAAACAGGAGAAACTTAACAGAGNCTTTTTTAAAAAAGATTTGTAAATAAAAATAGGAAAATAAAAGAAGAGAAAAATGGAGATCTATACATAAAATTTTATTAGAAACCAAGAATAGAAAAAAACTTGGAATAAAAGGTATAGGAAAATCCCCACAAGACTAGAAGAGGAAGTAGAAATCCTTTGAAAGGAAATATAAATAGGAAAACGGAGGAAGAGGAGGAAGGGAAATTTTAATTAAGATGAATATTTAATTAAGATGAGAAGCTCAAGTTTAAGACTCATCAATATCTACATGTGCTCTGAATTTAGCAGGACAGAGACCATCAGCCCTATCATGCTGAGACTTGACAATAAACATGTGAAAGCAGAGCATGCAGGTTGATGACCAGAAACCATGCAAATGAATTACACCCCAACCAAAGATCATAAAGAGCCAGCAATGGTGGACAACATTGGGAAAAGGAGACCCTACATTCAAACCGAGATGCTTACATCTCCTTTACCTTACAGCAAGATTTTGGAGGAAGGGGGATGGAATAGGTGATCTCCTGGAGGAGAGAAAAGAAACTAAATTTACATTTCCTTTTGTTGTCTGATTGCTGATGCTAGTACTTTCATCACTATGTTAAACAACAGTGGGGAGAGTGGTCATCCATGGTGTGTTCCTGATCTCAGGGTCAAAAGGAAATAAAAGGCATCAGAAATGGCAAAGAAGTCAAACTTTCACTTTTCACAGACAACATGATACTCTACGTAGAAAACCCGACAGACTCCACCAGAAGGCTACTAGAACTGATCCATGAATTCAGCAAAGTCACAGGGTAGAAAATCAACGTACAGAAATTGGTTGCATTTTTGTACACCAATAATGAAGCAACAGAAAGAGAAATAAAGAAACTGATCCCATTCACAATTGCACAAACAACCATTAAATACCTAGGAATAAACCTAACCAAAGATATAAGAGATCTGTATGATGAAAACTATAGAAAACTGATGAAGGAAACTGAGGAAGACACAAAGAAATGGAAAAACATTCCATGCTTATGGGTCGAAAGAATAAATATAGTTAAAAGGTCATTACTATCCAAAGCAATCTACACATTCAATGAGATGCCAATCAAAACTGCACCAGCATTCTTCTCACAACTCCAAAAAAAAAAAAAAAACCTATCCTAAAATTTGTATGGAACCACAAAAGACCCCGAATAGCCAAAGTAATATCGAAGAAGAAAACCAAAACGGGAGGCATCATAATCACATACTTTAGTCTATACTACAAGGCTGTAGTCATCAAGATAGCATGGTATTGGCACAAAAACAGACACATAGACCAATGGAATAGAATAGAAAACTCAGAAATGGACCGACAAATGTATGCCCAAATAATCTTTGACAAAGCGGGAGAGTATCCAATGGAAAAAAAGACAGCCTCTTTAACAGATGGGGCTGGGAGACCTGGACATCAATGTGCAAATGAATGAAACTAGATCACTTGCTCATGCCATACACAAAAATAAACTCAAAATGGATAAAGGACCTGAATGTGAGACAGGAATCCATCAAACCCTAGAGGAGAAAGCAGGAAACAATCTCATTGACCTCAACCACAGCAATGTCTTACTTGACACATCCACAAAGGCAAGGGAATCAAGAGCAAAAATGAACTACTGGGACTGCCTCAAGATAAAAACTTCTGCACGGCAAAGGAAACAATCAATAAAAATAATAGGTAAATGATGGAATGGGAGAAGATAGTTTCAAATGACATATCAGATAAAGGGCTAGTATCCAAAATCTATAAGGAACTCCTCAAACTCCACACCTGAAAAATAATCCAGTGAATAAATGGGCAGAAGACATGAACAGATGCTTCTCCAAAGACTACATCCAGACTGCCAAGAGAAACATGAAAAGATGCTCAGCGTCCCTCCTCATCAGGGAAATACAAATCAAAACTATACTGAGATACCACCTTATGCCTGTCAGAGTGGCTCAAATGAACAAATCAGGAGACTATAGATTCTGGTGAGGATGCGGAGAAACAGGCACCCTCCTACACTGTTGGTGGGAATGTAAACTGGTGCAGCCCCTCTGAAAAACAGTGTGGAGGTTCCTCAAAAAATTAACAGTAAAACTCCCCTGTGACTCTGCCATAGCACTGCTAGGAATTGTCCCAAGGGATTCAGGAATGCTGATGCATAGGGGCACATGTACACCAATGTTCATAGCAGCACTTTCAACAATAGCCAAATCATGGAGGAAAGAGCCTGTGTCCATGAACTGACGAATGGATCAAGAAGATGTGGTTTATCTATACAATGGAATGCTACATGGCAATGAGAAAGAATTAAATCCCGGCCATTCGTAGCAACGTGGGTGGATCGAGGGTGTTATGCTGAGTGAAATAAGTCAGGCAGAGACAGATACCATATGTTTTCACTTGTAAGTGAAACAGGAGAAACTTAACAGAGGGCCATGGGGGAGGAGAATGGGAAAAAATTAGTTGGGGAGAGGGAGGGAGGCAAACCATGAGACTATTGAATACTGAGAACAAACTGAGGGCTGATGGATCTGGCAGAGAGGGGAAGGGGGTTGATGGGCATGGAGGAGGGCACTTGTTGGGATGAGCACTGGCTGTTATATGGAAACCAACTTGACAATACACTATGAAAGAAAAGACAGAAGAAACTAAATTTACAGTGTATTTACTCCCAAAAAGAGCGAATTAACCTGAAAGAGACTGTTATAAACCAGAGGGATCTAGTTACTTTTAGCAAGTTAACTTTTTTTCTGATTATTAGTAACAATGATGAATTATAAATAAGTTTACTTCAGATATATATTAAATAATTTAATTGCATATTTGAATCCTTGTATGTTATGTTTTTACCCTGCTATATCTAGATTTTTTTTAGTTTTTACTATATTTAGCAACTTCCTAGGAAATGTTTTTATATCTCATTAAAATTTGTCAATGTAGAAGTTTTAGTCAATTTACATTTTTTATTCCTTCTTAAGAATAGAACAGTTAGCCAGTCTTATAATATTCTCTTTACAAATAATTTTAAATATTTCCTGGGGCACCTGAGTGGCTCAGTCGGGTAAGCATCTGACTTTGGCTCAGGTCATGATCCCATGGTTGTTGAGCTTGCGCCCCACATCAGGCTCAATGCTGACAGCTCAGAGCCTGGACCCTGCTTCGAATTCTGTGTCTCCCTTTTTCTCTGCCCCTCCCCAAATTGTGCTCTGTCTCTCTCTATCTCTCAAAAATGAATAAACATTAATTTTTTTAAAAACTTTCCTTAAGTTACAAGTCCGTTCTCTGTTCCAGTCTCAATATTATTAACTTTTTGACATTTGTTTTTCAATTCTTTTGAGTCCTTTTGAAATACACTCTTTCTTATGTGTTAGTCTCTATCTTGTCAATATTCCAATGAAATTGAACTATTCTTAAAGAAAATATAAATTCAAACTTTTAAAACATTTTTCATTGTAGTCCATTTTTTTCTAAAAATAAATCACAGTAAACATACCAAAGGAGCATATCTTGGTTTTAGAGGTGGAGGAGGCATGTTGCATTGACAGAGACGTTTGACCTTGGGTGATGGTAGTAAAGGCTCACAAGGAGGTAGTGGTGGTCTTTCTCTTGATGGGGGTACTCTGCCTATCCCTACTTTTTTTCCTTTTTCTTTGAATGTAGTCTTTTTGGATGAAATTTTTATTTCTCTCTTTAGTTCCAGTGCTTTCTTCTTTGAATCTGTAGATGTGGCATCTGATTCATCAACTCCATTATTTTTAGCCTCAAGTTTATATAGTGAGTCTTCAGATTCAGCATCTGAACTTTTGAATTGCTTCTTTGAGTCTTTCTTGGAAGATTCATCAGATTCTGCATTATTAGACTCTATACCCTTCCTTGCATCCTGTTTCTTGGCATCTTTCTTTGAAACTTTGTTAGTCTTCTTTGAATCATACTTATCCTTCTTTGACTCCCAATCAGATTCAGTTTCAGTAGACTCTTCAGACTTCATTGCAGACTTAATACTATTACCTTTCTTTGAATTTCTCTTATCTTTTTTTTTATCTTTTTTACCCTTTTTTGAATCCCATTCAGATTCAGAATCAGCATCAGTAGACACTGTATCCTTCTTGTTGGCCTTTTTCTTGTCATTTTCTTTTGCCTCTTTCTTAACCTGCTTTTCATCTTTCTTCCATTTTTTTGTCTCCAGTTCAGACTCAGACTCAGCATCAGTATACACTGTATCTCTCTTTCTATCTTTTTTCTTGTCATCTTTCTTTGAATCTTTCTTAGCCTTCTTTGAATCTTTCTTTGCATCCTTTGTTTCTAAAGATTCTACATCAGTAGACTCTGTGTCTCTTTTTGCATCCTTTTTCTTGTCATTTTTCTTTGAATCTTTTTTAGCCTTCTTTGAAGCTTTCTTTGCATTCTTTGAGTCTACAGATTCTGCATCAGTAGATTCAGTGTCTTTCTTTGCACCTTTCTTCTTGCCATCTTTTTCTGTACTTTTCTTATCTTTCTTTGCATTTTTCTTTGCATCTTTTGAATCTACAGATTCAGCATCAGAGCTCTTCTTTGCATCTTTTTTTGTGTCCTTCTTTGAAGACTTCTTTGAATTATTCTGAGAGTAATTCTTTAACCACACATCCAACTTCATGGATTCAGCACCAGACTCCTTTAAATACAATATGAAATCCATATTTGAACTATTTTTTAAGCAAGTCTGTGATATGACATCAGAATTGTTCTTTGAGCCCTTAGAATGCTTCTTTGCACATAGGTATTCATTATCTGTCTCGTTGGAATTCTTTGATTGGATCTTATCTTTTTTTGGATCCATTGAGACTGTCTTAAAATCTCTGGATTCTGGATTTGTTTCCAATTTCGACTTTGAATCTTCAGATAGTTCACTTTTATGTGATAATTTTGATGGGCCTTTATCTGCTTTATTTCCTCTTTCAGGTTCCTCATCATTTACTGTTTTGGATTCTGGAGTTGTTTCATGTCTGTCTTTGTTTTTCTTGGAATTTCTCTGCAAAGTTCTTCCTTTTTTGTCATATTTAGACTTTTTAGATTCTCCATTTTCAGGATTGGTTTTAGGAGTATAAGGATTTCTGAATGGAGCCTGTCTCCCGACCTTTAAGTAAACAGATGGCCTTTTGGAATTTTTGTTAAAAGAATGCTTTATCCCTATATGAGCTGGCTTCTCAACTTCGTTTAATTTTCTTTTGTCATGACTCTGAAAAGATTAGTTAGAATAATTTTAAGCATCTTTGAATGAGTTTTATTTATATGTATATTTTTTAGAAAGAGAAAAATAAAAGTGGGGGTGGGGAAGAGGGAGAAGGAGAGAATCTCAAGCAGACTCCATGACAAGCACAGAGTCCAACACATGGCTCAATCACACAACCATTTGATCATGACCTGAGCCAAAATCAGTCAGACTCTTAACCAGCTGAGGTCACCCAGGTGCCCCGAATGAGTTATATCTTTTTAATATTGAAACATGAAAATAAGCTAGCTTTTCATTAACCATCTAGTTCAAATGGAAACAATTCAATATTTTGTGTGTGTTATGTATGTGAGATAACTCCATATTAGAAATAGAATTACTTTAGAAGAAATCTTAAGATTTTCTCAATGACTTATGTAGGGAATGGAGAAGGCCCATAATGATCCATGATATTTAAGGGTCCGTCCTCACAATAGATAGAGTTCTTTTTCAATTCCTATATAGGAGAGATTATTTGAAACATTTTGTGCACCTTTCNNNNTTCAAGGTGTCTGATCAAATCAAGAGACTGAGAGCCCTGGTGTGAATAATTTCCCAAAACAAGGACATAAATTGAAAAATATATTTGATCCCATTAATTTGTGTAGTGGTATTGTAATGCTTTTTTTTTTTAATTTCTAGCCCCAAATCTGTCAAATCTGGTTTTCATAGTGGTCCAATACACTAATTTTACATTAGCTTTTATATTCCTTTAACTATTCAGTAGGGATTTCACCAATGAAATAGTCATATAGAATTAAAGGAGGACCATAACAAGAAGCATTGAACTTGGATCAATACAGATGCAGAAATGCCATTCAAATAAATCCATTCATTGTAAGTCTGATTTTGGTGATGCTTTTAAAACATATTTTGATATCAATATGGGTGACCTCTGTAAGATAGTTTCCCCTTTTCCTAATTAATAATGTAATGAGATTTTATATAAAAGAGGCAAAAGCTTGAATATCCCTGTATCTACAATCCTGAGTGACAGATTAAAGAAAATGGAGAGGTCTTGAAACCTTATCAACATTGGCTCATGTTCTAAAATTCAAATTTTAGATGTTTTTGCAGCTGGTAAAATTTTCTTGAGAGATCTCACCAGTTGNCTTATTAGCTATATAATGCCTTTGAAAAGGAGAATCATATATAAATACAAAAATATCTGAGACAGATGCAGGTAATCTGTTGTGCAGGGTAAATTATAAAATATCTGCTTCCAAAAGAATTAACATTCAAATTATATATATTTTATTTAAATTTGTATAATGTATAATCTTAGATTTAGTTGAAAATTACATTTTCAATACTTACAGGAACTGAGATTTGTAATTCTGAAGGTCTTGATCTCTTTTTTCTACCTGGCTGGAGTGGTTTGGGAAATGTCAAAGTAAAGTAATCTTGATCCCATAATTTTCTGTTTGATTCACTGAC
>NW_027532001.1:134256-134802 GCF_008692635.1 Crocuta crocuta | reverse complement strand
TATGCCTCAAAATATAGCTTCCTTCCCTGGATTCTTTAGTTTATTTACATATCAATTAAGGAAAATAAAAGTAATTTTCCAATTTAGCACTAAATTAAGTGTAAAATTATGCTTGTATGTTTATTTTCTAGATTAAACTGGTTTTCACAATTTTTTAATTTAATCATAATAGTTAATATAATAAAATAAGTAGGAGTGGAAAATAGAGAAAAATTTGCTGTTTCTTTTCAAACAACATCCTATATATTTTGATTTATTTTCTTTATTTCGTTTTGGTTATCTTGCAGAAAATGTGACTTCTATAGTCCCCATAATAACGCAATGCAGAACATAAAGTAGTCCCTAAAGTCTTCATTGATTAAATTTGATCATATATTTTAGNACATCCAAGCCATAAAATATCAGGGCCACAAATGCAAATACTTAATTTAGTTCAGGGAAACCTATCTAAATAATGGTATATACACCCTTGAGGGCATCCAGAATAGGTGATCAAACTATCTGGATGCTCTAACATCAAAAGAAGAAATGGTGAGGTAACTCAAA
>NW_027532001.1:133543-133837 GCF_008692635.1 Crocuta crocuta | reverse complement strand
GGTGAGGTAACTCAGAATAGTTTTCCTGTAGATAAGGAGACTAATGAGGGATGTGATCACTATATTCAAATATTTAAAGAACTGTGATATGAAAGTGTAGTAGTAATAGTAACAGTATAGCTGCAACTACTAAAACATATAGTGCTTACTATGTGTCAGACTGTTTTAAGCACGTTTGATTCACACAACAACCCTTTGAATTAGATAATATAATTTATAATTGCTTCCATTTTATAGATATATAAAATTGAATCACTGAGAGAGGTTAAATTGCTTCCCCAAAGTCATAAAGTG
>NW_027532001.1:130802-133487 GCF_008692635.1 Crocuta crocuta | reverse complement strand
TTTGCTTCCCAAAACTCATAAAGTGGAAGGGCTAAGATTCAAAGACAGTTTGGCTCAGAGGCCATGGTCTTGATCACAATGTTAGAGACTTTTCGTATGTATTTCCTGAGGTGAGAACTAGATACAGTGTGTAAAAACTGCATCAGTGCAGGCAGATATCAGCTCAAAATATAAGGAGAACGTTCCTTAAGTTTTGGCTGTTCAGCAAAATGGTATGTCCACTTTCATCATTTTGGCTATATATTACTTTTCTACTTTGGGTTTTGTAATTTTGATTTTCAAACAAAAGGAAACTTATGCAGTTAAGATTGGTTGTTATAATGAGGAAGAACAAACTATTTCCTTTTTTCAGTTAGTTAGTTTGTTTGTTTGTTTAGAGAATCCGAAGCAGGCTCTGTTATGTCAGCACAGAGCCTGACATGGGGCTTGATCCCACAAACCATGGGATAATAACCTAAGCCGAAATCAAGAGTCAGATGCTTAACTGACTGAGCTAACCAAGCGCCCCAATATTTTCTTTTAAAATACCTAGTAGAGGNCTAGTAGAAACCCACACCAAGGTCAGAAATGCTTTAAACACACATTCTTTTCAACCCACACATATACATATACACATATATATAGGTTCTTTTAAATTTTAAGAAAAAAACAGGGCACTTTATGCTTTACCACTTTGAATGGTTATTAATACCCAAAAAACTAAAGTTATTTGTCTCCAAAATAATTTTGAATATGATCTAAGTAATATTGATCTTCAAAGACTCTTCTTACTTGATATGGAATTATCATACGTTCTGATGTTTACTTCTCGCCTGTTTAAGAAAAAAAGCTTCAATTAAATTTGTGTTATAGTTAATAGTAAGTAATAGTAATAATACATCAATAATTATAATACAATGCAATACAATACAATACACAAGTGAGAATGCCTGGTATCAAAAAGGCAAAAAAAAAATAAGTGTTTGTGAGGATGTGGAGAAAAGGAAACACTTGCACACTGTTGGTAGGAATGTAAACTAGTGCAATCACTGTGGAAAACAGCGTAGATGTTTCTAAAAAACCTAAAAACAGAAGTACCATATCATCCAGTAATTCTACTTTTGGGTATTTATTTGAGGAAAACAAAAACACTACTTCAAAAAGATATATGAACCACTATGTTTAGTGCAGCTTTATTTACGATAGCTAAGATATGGAAACAACCTAACTGTCCACACATAGATGAATGGTTAAAGATGTAGTGTATATAGTCAACCAAAAAATAATTAAATATTTCCATTTGCAGCAACATGGATTGACCTAGAAGGTATTATATGAAGTGAAATAAGTCAGATACAGAAATTTTAAAAATGCTATATAATTTTGCTTATTGTGTGGAATAAAAACATAATGAATACAAAAATAGAAACAAACGCATAAGTACAGAGAACAAGCTGGTGGTTGCCAAAGGGGAAGAGGGTGTTAAGATGAAGAAATTAGGTGAAAAGTATTAAGAAGTACAAACTTTCCATTATAAATTAAATAACAGGGATGAAATGTATAACACAAGGAATATAGTAAAAAATATTTTAATACTGTAGCATAGTGACAGATGGTAATTGCACTTATTATGATGACTACTCTATAATGTATAGACTTGTTGAATCACTATGTTGTACACCTAAAACTAATATAATATTGTATGTCAACTATACTTCAATAACAATGTAACATAAATTTTGGGGTGCATGGGTGGCTCAGTCTGTTGAGTGCCACCTCTCAATTTCAGCTCAGGTCATGATATTGGATTTGTGAGATCAAGCCCCACAACAGGTTCCTCACTGAGTTTGAAGTCTGCTTGGGATTCTCTCTCCCTCTCCCTCTCTGCCCCCTCCCAATTGTGTGTGCACTCTCTCTCTAAAGAAATAANAGAGCCTGGAGCCTATTTCAGAGTCTGTGTCTCCCTCTCTCTCTGACTCTCCCTTCCCTGCTCATGCTGTCTCTCTCTCTCTCTCTGTCCTAGAAATAAATAAAAATATTAAAAAAAAGAAATAAACATTTTTAAAGTAACATAAATTTTAAAAGATGTCAACATACTATAAACTTATGCATTATTTAATATTTTAATAAATAAACACAATTTGCATTATAAACAATAATGTATACTAAAAATAAATATATTATATATTTATGTATCATTTATAACACAATTTGCATTATAAACAATAAATGTATACTAAAATACTTTTTAAATTTATACTATGGATAATGATTATAATAAATACTATTGCTAATAAGCTTTCATTATTAACATTTTAAGGAATTTTTTTATTTGAATATGGTAAACACAATATTACNTCATTTTTCAGTTCTCTGCATTTATAGGTCTGATTCTGTTTTTGTTTATTAATTTATTTTTGATATTTCACATATGAGTGAAATTATATGGTATTTGACTCTCTCAGCCTGATTTATTTCACTTAGCATAACACCCTAAAAGTCCATCCATGCTGTCTAAAATATCTCATCCTTTTGGGGCACCTGGGTGGCTCTCTTGCTGAATCATCTGAGTACAGATCAGGTCATGATCTCATGGTTCATGAGTTCAATCCCCAAGTTGGGCTCTCTGCTGACAACTTAGAGTTTGGAGACTGCTTCAGGTTCTGTGTCTTTTTATCTCTCTGCTCCTCTCCTGCTTGTATTTCG
>NW_027532001.1:124459-130662 GCF_008692635.1 Crocuta crocuta | reverse complement strand
GTGTATTCTCTCTCTCTCTCAAAACTAAATAAACATTAAAAATTGTTTAATAAATAAAATAAAATCCCATCCTTTCTTATGGTTGCATAATATTCCACCGCATGTGTATACAATTTCCTTATCCATTTATCTATTCATGGGAAAGTTAGTGGCTTCCACATCTTGGCTATTGTAAACAATGCATCAATAGGCATAAGGGTGCATATATTTTTGTGAAATATTATCTTTGTTTTCTTTGTGTAAATACCCAGCAGTAAAATTATTTCACCATATGGTATTATAATTTTTAATTTTTTTCAGGAACTTCCATACTATTTTCCACAATGGCCATACCAGTTTACATTCCCACCCGGAATATAAAAGGAAAAAATCCCTTTTTCTCCACATTCTCTCTTGTCAAAACTAATTGTTGCTTCTTGTCTTTTAACCATCTTAAAGTTATAAAATGATTTCTCATTGTGGTTTTGACTTCCATTTCAATGATTATTAGTGATGTTGAGCATCTTTTCATGTGTCTCTTGGGCATCTGAATGTCTTCTTTGAAATATCGGGTAAGGGAAGGAAAAATAAGATAAAAACACATAGGGAGGCAAGCTATAAGAGACTCAAATACAGAGAACACACTGAAGGTTGCTGGAGAGGAGGTGGTTGGAGGGATGGGTTAAATGGGTGATGGGTATTAAGGAGGGCACTTTTTGGATGAGCACTGAGTGTCATGCAAGAGATGAATCACTGGTTTCTACTCCTAAAGCCATGACAATACTGTATTATAATTCACTTGAATTTAAATGTTTAAAAAAATGGCTATTCAGGTCCCCTCCACATTTTTAAATCAGGTTGCTTGATTTTTTAGTATTGAGTTGTATGCGTTTTTAAATATATTTTTAGTATTAAACCTTTATCAGGTATATCATTTGTAAATGTCTTCTCACATTCAGTAGGCTCCTGTTTTGTTTTGCTGATAGTTTCCTTTGCTGTGACAAATCTTTTTATTTTGATGAAGTTCCAAAAGTTTACTTTTGCTTTCGTACCCCTTGCCTTAGGAAACATATCTAGAAAAATATTGCTATGATTGATGTAAGAGAAATTATTGCCTGTATTATCTTCTGGGATTGTGATGGTTTCAGGTCTCATATTTAGGTCTTTAATCAATTTGAGCTATTTTTATGTTTACTGTTAAAAGGTTATCCAGTTTCATTCTTTTACATGTAGCTTTCCAGTTCTCCCAGCAGTATTTATTGAAGAGGTAGTCTTTTGCCTATAGCATATTATGTATATTGTGCCTCTTTATTGAAGGTCTCACTGAGCTCTTCTACTCTTTTATCCATCATGTTATCTTTATAATCATTACTTTAAATTTGTTATCAGGCATATTGCTTATGCTTAATTCATTTAGTTGTTTTTATGAATTTTTTCTTTCTTTTCTTTTTTCTTCTTTCTTTCTTTCTTTCTTTGGGAAAATATTCTTCTGTCTCTCCATTTTTCTTGAATTTCTGTGTTTGTTTCTATGGATTAGGCAGAACAGTGACTTTTTCTAAACTGAAGGAATGGTCCTGTGTATGGTTGTCCTCTATGTAGACAGTGTGGTTGGTGACTTTTCCTGGCTGGCTAAAGCTATGATTGGCATGGACTGAGGGTCTTGGGTATCAAGACATGTAGTGTAGTGGGCATCCTGTCAGGACAACTAAAAGTGAAGTGTATGCAGGCAAGGGTTTCACAGCTTTCTACACACTGAGGTCACCGTAGTAAGAGAGTTAAAGCTGAAATAAGTGTAAGCCATGGTATTCTAGGGCACTCTGTGGAGCCTCGAGGTGCCTGGCAGGGTGGCTAGAGCTGATGTAGTGTGTAGTCAGGAGGTCCTGAGCTCTCCATGCAAAGGATGAAATGTGCAAAGCCCTACCAGAACAGCTGAAACTAAAATGGGTACAAGTGAAGCTAACTGGGGCTCTAAAAACAAAATGACCTTGGGAGGATACCTGAAAGCCAGAATCCAACCCATATACCCCAGGCATGGAGGGACCCACACAAGGAAGACAAATTGCCATAACATTTGGTGTGCATGAATCCCACAAAGGACACAATGACTCTAAACCCACATATTTCAATAATAACACTGAATGTAAATGGACTGAATGCTCCAATCAAAAGACATAGAGTAGCAGAATGAATAAAAAAACAAAATCTATCTATTCGCTGTCTACAAGAACGAATTTTAGACTGGAAGATACCTTCAGATTAAAAGTAAGGGGATGGAGAAATATATATCATACTACTGGAAGTCAAAAGAAAGCTGGAATAGCTATAAGTATATCAGACAAACTGGACTTTAAATTAATGACAATAACAAGGGATGAATAAGGGCACTATATAACAATTACAGGGCCTATCAGTCAGGAAGAACTAACAATTATAAATGTCTACACACCGAATATTGGAGCACCTAAATATTTAAAACAATTAATCACAAACAGAAACAATCTAATAGATAAGAATGTGCTAATAGCAGGGAATTTTCATACTCTGCTTACAGCAATGGATAGATCAATCAGACAGAAAATCACTAAAGAAACAGTGGACTTGAATGACACAGTGGACCAGATGGATCTGACAGATATATTTAGAACTCTACATCCTGAGGCTATGGAATTCACTTTCTTCTCAAGTGCGCATGGCACATTCTCCAAGATAGATCACATACTGGGACATAAAGCAACCCTCAATAAATATAAAATAATTGAGATCATACCATGCATACTCTCAGATCATAATGCTTTGAAAGTTGAAATCAATCCCAGGAAAAGTCTGGAAAACCTCCAAACACACCCCGAATAGCCAAAGTAATACTGAAAAATAAAACCAAAACGGGAGGTATCACCATCCCAGACTTTAGCCTCTACTACAAAGCTGTCATCATCAAGACAGTATGGTATTGGCACAAAAACAGACACATAGACCAATGGAACAGAATTGAGAACTCAGAAGTGGACCCAAAAGTATACAGCCAACTAATCTTTGACAAAGCAGGAAAGAATATCCAATGGAAAAAAGACAGCCTTTTTAACAGATGGTGTTGGGAGAACTGGACAGCAACATGCAGAAGAATGAAACTAGATCATTTTCTCACACCATACACAAAAATAAACTCAAAATGGATAAAGGACCTGAACGTGAGACAGGAAACTATCAACACCCTAGAGGAGAAAGCAGGAAACAACCTCCTTGACCTCCACCGCAGCAACTTCTTACTTGACACATCCCCAAAAGCAAGGGAATCAAGAGCAAAAATAAATGATTGGGACCTCATCAAGATTAAAAGCTTCTGCACAGCAAAGGAAACAACCCACAAAACTAATAGGCAACCAACAGAATGGGAAAAGATAGTTGCAAATGACATATCAGATAACGGGTTAATATCCAAAATCTATAAGGAACTCACCAAACTCCACACCAGAAAAACAGCCAACCCAATGAAGAAATTGGCAGAAGATATGAACAGACACTTCTCCAAAGAGGACATCCAGATGGCCAACAGACACATGAAATGATGCTCAGCCTCCCTCCTCATCAGGGAAATACAAATCAAAACCACACTGTGATACCACCTCACACCGGTCAGAGTGGTTTAAATGAGCAAATCAGAGAACTCTAGATGCTGGCGAGGATGTGGAGAAACGGGCACCCTCCTAAACTGTTGGTGGGCATGGAGACTGATGCAGCCCCTCTGTAAAACAGTGTGGAGGTTCCTCAAAGAATTAACAATAGGCTATGTCCCAGAAATAACACTGCTGGGAATTTACCCAAGCAGTATATGAGTGCTGATGCATAGGAGCACATGTACCCCATTATTCATGGCAGCACTCTCAACAATAGCCAAAACACGGAAAGTGCCTAAGTGTCCATCAACGGATAAATGGATCAAGAAGATGTGGTTTATCTGTAGGATGGAATACTACATGGCAATGAGAAAGAATGAAATCTGGCCATGTGTAGCGACATAGATGGTCCTTGAGGGTATTATGCTGAGCCAAATAAGTCAGGCACAGAAGGACAAACACCACATGTTTGCATTTATAGGGAGATTAGGGGGAACTTAACGGAGGACGTGGGGGAGAAGAAGGAGGGAAATACTGGGGGAGTGGGNGGGCATGGAGGAGGGCACTTGTTAGGATGAGCACATAGGGTTATATGGAAACCAACTTGACAATAAACTATTTAAGAAAAAAAAAAAAGACCTGGCAAGTTCCATTTCCTTCTCCCACACCCTAATTTAGATACAAGGACAGCAGCATAAACCAGTAGGGTACATAGTCTCTCCACTTCATTTGCTAATAGTGTATCCCAACCCTGTGTGCTCCTGCCGAAACATCCCTGCCTTCTAAGTTTCACAAGGAGTTTTTTCAGGTAGATGCAGCCCCCACCTCTAGCAGCAAAGGTGTGCAGGACTTGTTCGCAATGTGCTTCTAGACCCCATGTTCTCCTGTGTACCTTCTGCTTCCAATATACCATTGCCCAAAGCCCATCCAATGCAGCGTCAAAAGTAGCCTCAATAGGAGCCACCATCTCTCAAAGGTGATTTCTGGTCTGTCACGAGGGGAAGATAATTACACAGGGAAATCCAACGGTGATTCAAGAAGTGGGCTGGGAACAGACATCAGGTCTGACTGAAGCCACCAATGCCCTCCCTTTTCAGTTAATATCTTCTTTATTTTTACTAATGTTTGTCTGCCTGACCTATTAGCATTTTAGAGAGTACTGTAGTGTTTATTTATCAATTTTTCTTTGTAGTTCTGTCAACTTTTGATTTATATAATTTTGGGGGGGACAAGTGGAGAAAAAGGAATCCTCATGCACAGTTGTTGGGATGCCAATGGTGCAGCCACTGTAGAGGACATTATGGAGTTTCCTCAAAAATTAAAATAGCATTACCATGTGATCCAGTAAATCTACTACTGGATATTTTCTCAAAGACTATAAAAGCAGTATTTCTAAAAGATATATACACCCTTATGTTTATTAAATATTATTTACAATAACCAAATTATGGAAGCAATCCAAGTGTCCATGGATGGATGTAGAAATAAAGGATATATGATACATATCTTCAGTGGAATATTACTTCGCGATCAAAAAAAAGAAATGTCAGCATTTGCAACAGCATTCATAGATCTGGAGGGTATTATGTTAAGTGAAGTAAGACAGTCAATAAAAGAGAAATACAATATGATCTCATTCATAAGTGAAATTTAAGACACAAAACCAATTAATAAGCAAAAAAGAGATAAATCAAAAAGCAGACACTTAACTATAGAGAAGAAACTGATGGTTACCAAACTGGAGGTGGTTGGGGGAATGAATGAAATAGGCNGGTTAGGAATCTTAAAATGATAAAATAAAATACGAGACAAAAATTGTTTCAGTGGATTATAGAAAAAATACCTAAAATAAAAGAACAGATTAAGGTTAATGTTTTAAATGGAGAAGAGATACTGTGTACACACTAAAGGATAGTAAGCTCATAAAGCCATACTAATGTCAAACAAAGTTAAGTTTAACATAAATAAAGATAAGTGTAACATTTTATAATGCTAAATGGACCAATCTCAGGAAAATGAAACNTTATACAACTAAAAGAAATATGCAAACTCACAATTACAGGTGCAATCTTTAGTACGTGTGTTTTAGTAACTAACAATTCAATTAGATAAAATATTATCAATAGAGATATAGAAAATTTGAATAACAATATTAACAAAATGACATATGAAAACACTACCCCAAACAATTACACAATACACATTCTTTTCAAGATCACATGGAATATTTAACAAAACAGCCTACTCAGACTGGACTATAAATTAAGTTTCAACAAGTATCAAAGTACTGAAATTATATGGTATATATTTGCTAACCACAGTTGCATAAAGCTAGAAATAAATAACAAAACGAAAATTTAGAAAAATCTAAACATTTGGAAATTAATAGTATAATATATGGGTTAAAGAGTAAATTTCAATTGAAATTAGAAAATATTTTAAAATAGATTATGTATACCATAAAGAAAAATGTGAGTTAAATATGAATGGATGCAAAGAACTATTAAGTATTTTATAGCTTTATTCATATATCATAAAATAAGAGATGCTGAAAATAAATATTTTACATATCCGTCTTAAAAAGCTAGACACAGAACAAACTGAAGACAA
>NW_027532001.1:124036-124430 GCF_008692635.1 Crocuta crocuta | reverse complement strand
TATATGTAGGAAGAAAAAAAATAAAGATAATAGGGGCACCTCGGTGGCTTAGTCAGTTAAGCATTTGATTTTGATTTCAGCTCAGGTCATGATCTTATGGTTCATGAGATTGAGCCCTGTGTTGAGCACTGCTCTAACAGCGTGGAGCCTGCTTGCAATTCTCTCTCTCCTTTTTCTCTACCCCTCTCCCACTTTCTTTCTCACAAAATACATTAATAAACATTAAAAAAATAAAGACAACAGAGGTGAAAAGAAAACAAACGCTTTATGCATGTAAATTTGAAAGTTTAGATGAAATAGGAAAGTTCCTTTAAAACGAACACATATTAAAGCTGAAATAGAAAAATCAGAATTATTGTATGTATACTAAACATGTTAAAGTGTTAATTAAAAA
>NW_027532001.1:118706-123807 GCF_008692635.1 Crocuta crocuta | reverse complement strand
AAATGCTTAAACATTTTCTCAAATTCAACACATAGAAAACATGTTATATCACAACCAAGTGAGTCTTATTTTAAGTCAGTTCAACATTTGAAATTCACCACATTAACACATTAAAATAAAGGAGAGAAGTCATATGATCATTTCAATATACAAAAAAAGTATTTAAGAATGTCTAACATTCAAGGGACCTGGGTGGCTCAGTTGATTAAGTCACCTGACTGTTGATTTAAGCTTAGGCCATGATCTCATGGTTCATGAGTTCGAGCCCCACATTGGGCTCTGCACTGGTGGTGTGGAGCCTGCTTGGGATTTTCTCTCTCCATTTCTGCCCCTCCCCTGTTCATGTTCTCTCTCTCTCTCTCTCTAAAAATAAATAATAAATAAATAAACTTACAAAAAAATACCTAACATTCATTTATGGTAAAATTTTTTTATCAAACAAGAAATAGAAGGAAACTTCTTTAGTCTGGTAAAAAAAAAAGTCTACAGGAAATTAGAACAAATGTAATATTCAATGGTGACGTGAAAGCATTCCTCTTAAACTGAGGAATAAGAAAGATGTCCAGTAGTAAACTTTTATCTGACTTTGTAATAGAGGTCCTAGCCTATGCAACAAAGAAAGAAAAATAAATTAGAAGTCTAAAAATAGTAAAAGGATAAATAAAATTGTTATTATTTGCAGCCAGCACAACTGTTTACGTAGAAAATACAAGATGTTTCAGACATACAATCAGAATTAATAGATGAAGTTAGTGAAATTGTTAGATTCTGAAACTGTGAAAATCAGTTATATTTCTATACACAACAATATTATTAGAAAATACACCATTTATATGATAACATCATAAATACCAAACACTTAGAAATAAATCTAAAACTATATCTGCCATATGTCTATACTGATTGGTGTAAACCAATAGTAAGATAAATTAAATTAAATAAAACATAAATAAGTGGACATATATACCATGTTCAGGAATTGAAAGATTCAATATTATTATATGTATAACACAGCTTCCCACATTGATATATTCATTGACTATAATCTCAATAGCATTTTTTACACATTTGATAACTGATAGTTGATTCTAAATTTTACATGAAAATGAAAGAATCAAGAATATCCAAGACAATTTTTTAAAAAATGGAAAGACAGGGGTGCCTGGGTGGCTTGGTTGGTTAAGCGTCCGACTTTCGCTTAGGTCATGATCTCACGGTTCGTGGGCTCGAGCCCCACGTCAGGCTCTGTGCTGACTGCCAGCTCAGAGCCTGGAGCCTGTTTCAGTCTGTGACTCCCTCTCTCTCTGACCCTCCCCTGCTCACGCTGTCTCTCTCTCTCTGTCTCCTAGAAATAAATAAACATTTGAAAAAAAATAAAATAAAAAATAGAAAGACATATATTGCCAAATATTAATATATCAATTTATGATAATATGACAAAAGTTAAGACAATGTAGTGTTGACACAAAAACAAATAACTGTTGAAACAGAATACAAACTATAAAAAGCGGTCTATAAAGATATGGTCACATGAGTTATCCCAAAATTGTTATGCATTGGGGAAAGAGTATTTTCAACAAATGGTACTAGTCAACTTGATATCTTGATATTTTCCAAGACGAAAAGATGTGATTATTGATTTTTATTTCACATTACACACCAAAATTAGTCCTAGATCTATTACAGACATAAAGTTAAAAAATAAAACAAAATATTTTCAGAAGTAACATAGGAGAATATTTTAATAACAGTGGAGTATTTCTTAAACAGGGCATAAAAATGTATAATCATAATGGAATAGAATGACATGGTAAGCTTCTGTTGTCCAATGAAAATTAACTGTTCCACTCTTTCTTTTTCCAAAAATGGAAATGTAAAGAAAAAAGTGGATAAAAGACATAATTCTTCTTTGAAGATCATAATGATATATTTTGAAAGAAATGGAAGTGTTATAACAATATTAATAACAATAATAACTAATATATTTATTGTGATTTTGTAGTGTTTTATAGTGATTAAAATGCACTTTCAGTGTAGTATATCTTTTAATATAATACACTATTTTAAATTGTTTTATTTCTTCTGGAGTGAAAACCTGCTCTCCAAATTATTTTTTCTTCTCCATTTATATATCCTTTACCACAAATCTTCTTCTAATACACATAACTTCTGTCTAACTGGTTTCCTCTACTTCTGTTTAATTCATTAATTTTCTTGAAATTCTATTCCCTGATAATTGAGTGAGTCAATTCTTCAAATTTGAATAAGAAATTATTATATGATTTTCATTNGGCTGATACATAATCTCACAAAATATCCATATATGAAACCCTGGAACCAATGAATGTTATCATATATTAAAAACAGGAACTACATATATATGGTTAAGAATCTTGAAATCAGGAAATTATTCTGGATTATCCAGAAGGTCAATAAATGTATTCAACATAGTTCTTATAAGAGAAAAACCAGAAAGCTAGAGGATGATAAGGCAATCTGATGATAAAAACAGATACTGTAATTATTCCCTTTGAAAAAAGGGAAAGGGGACACAAGCCAAAGAACTCAGGTGGTTACTAGAAGCTAAAACTATGCCAGAAAATTGGTTTTCTCTTCAAAGCCAACCTTGAAGATACCTTGATTTTATCCTAGTAAAACTGATTTCAGACTTATAACCTCCAGGAATGTAAGCAAATATGTTTGTATTATTTAGCCCACTGAGTTTGTGGTATGTTTCCACAGCAGTAATAATTAATACAAATCGTGGTACCCGTAGTGGGTGTGGGTGCTGCTGTAACAAATACCTAACAATGTGGAAGTGAATTTAGAATTGGAATATGGGCAAAGGTTAAAGAGATTTATATTGCCTTGAGAAACCTGTTAGTTGACATATAAATGTTAAAGATTCTCTGATGGACTCTGGAGGAAGTGAGGAATATGATAGGAGAAGACTATCATCTTAAAGAATACTTAAATTGTAATAAAGAGACTATTGGTAAAATATGGACATTAAAAGTGTAGATAAACACTCAGAAGGAAGTGGGGGGGCACAATAGAGAAAACCTATATCATCTTAGAGAATACCTATATAGTCACAAATAGAATTTTGGTTGAAATATGAACATTAGGGATGCCTGGGTGTCTCAGTCAGTTAAGCATCTGACTCTTGATCTCATCTCAGGTCATGATCTAACGGTTCATGAGATCGAGCCCTATATTGGGCTATGAGCTGACAGCACGGAACCTGGTTGAGATTCTCTCTCTCCCTCTTATTCTCTCCCCTGATCAATGATCAATGTCTCTCAAAAGAAACAACCTTCGAAAAAAAAGTAAGGAAATTAAAACTTCAAGGCAGTAAAATAATTACATGTATAAAAAACAGTCAAGTAATCACAAAATAAATTGATGCAAAGTAAAATATCATATACATAAACTGTGTGGGGGGGAATAAAAATTTAATACGTTTAGAATGGAATGGGTTCCACTTAGGTAACCATCAATTTAATATAGACGTTATATGTATGAGAAGTTATATATGAGCTAATGGTAACCACAAATGAAAAACCTGTTAGATATTAAAAAAAAAGAAGAAAAAAATAATCCAAACGTATTACTTAAGAAAATCACCAAAGGAAAAGAATAAGAGAAGAAAGGAACAGAGAAAAATACAAAAACAAATATAAAATAACAAAATTGAAATAACTACACATTTATTGGTAATCACTTTGATTGTAAATGTCCTAAATGTTCCAAACAAAAGACACAGGCTGAATGAAAGGATAAAAATGCAAGAACCATCTATATGGTACCCAGAAGAGACCCACTTCTGACCTAAAGACACATACATATTGAAAATGAAAAAAAAGGAAGAACCCTTATCATGCAAATGGAAATAAAAAGGAAAATGCATAGCAATTCTTGCATAGGACAAAATTGACTTTTAAACAAACACTGTAACAAGAGACAAAGAAGGACACAACATAGTGATACAGCCAAAAATCCAACAAGCAGATATAACAATTTGAAATATTTATGCACCGAAAATGGGTGCACCTATATATATAAAACAATTGTTAGCAGACATAAAGGAAGAAATTGACTATAATATGGTAATAGTATGGAATCTTAAAACACTTTTACAGGAATAAATAGATCATCCAGGCAGAAAATCTACAAGGAAACAGTGGCTTTAAATGGTACATTGGGCCAGATAGACCTAACAGATTCAGAATATTCTACCCAATGTGTGTAGTGCATATTATTTTCAAGGGCACATGGAACATTCTTCCAAATAAATCAGATGTTATACCACAAAACAAGTCTCAATAAATTAAAAAACAAAGGCTGAAATCATACCAGGCATCTTTTCTGACCACAAAGTTATGAAACTAGAAATCAATCACAAGAAAAAAAATGGAAAAAGCACAAATACATGGAGGCTATATAACATAAACAATGAATGGGTCAACCAAGAGATCAAAGAGGAAATAAAAAAAATGCATGAAGACAACGAAGATGAAAACAAAACAGTAAAATAATTGAGGGATTGAAGCAACAGTCCTTCCAAGAGGGAAGTTACAGCAATACAGGCCTACCTCAAGTACCAAGAAAAATCTCAAGTAAACAACCTAACCTTAAACCTAAAGAAACTAGAAGAAGAACAAAATCCAAAGCCACTAAAAGAAAGGAAATAACAATGATTAGAGTAGAAATAAATGAATAGAGACTAAAAAAAAAGAACAGATAAATTAAACAAAAACCGTTTCTTTGAAACAAGGTTTATCAACAAAATGGACAAACCTTAAGCTAGACTCAACAAGAAAAAATGAGGGAGGACTCAAATAAATATAATCAGAAATGAAGTAAGAGAAATAACAACTAACATCACAAAAATATGACGGATTATAAAAGAAAATTATGAAACAGTATAATGGGATCAAATTGGACACCCAAAAAGAAATTGATAAGTTCCTAGAAACATAACTTTCTGAAAGTGAATCAGTAAGAAATAGAAAATTTAAATAGACTGATTACTAGCAATGAAATTGAATCATTAAAAAAATTTAAAAAACAATCCCAAAAAACAAGAGCAAAACTGAAG
>NW_027532001.1:118164-118573 GCF_008692635.1 Crocuta crocuta | reverse complement strand
GAACTGATGGAATCACAGTAAATTCTACCAAACATTTTAAAAAGAGTTAATACCAATACTTCTCAAACTATTTGAAAAAAAAAGAAGGTGAAAGAAAACAAAAATTATTGTACAACGCTAGCATTACCCTGAATTAAAAAAAACAAACAAACAAACAGATAAAGGCACTACAAAAAAAAAAACTACAGGCTAAAATCTCTGATGAGCATAGATGCAAAAACCCAACAATAATATATTAGCAAACCAAATTCAGCAATATATTAAAAAATTCATTCCCCACGATCAAGTGTGCTTCCTGGTTTTCAAGGGTATTTTAATGTTCATAAATCAATAAAAGTGATGTATAAATTTTGTAAAGTCACAGGATACATAATTAATATACAGAAATCTGTTTCATTTATGTATGCAA
>NW_027532001.1:117552-117998 GCF_008692635.1 Crocuta crocuta | reverse complement strand
AAAACTACTTTGTAAACTACAAAACTTTGATGAAAGATATTGAAGACGACCCAAACAAATTGGGTCCATACTATCCAAAGTAATCTACCGATTTAATAAAATACCTGTTAAAATACAAACAATATTTTTTCACAGTATTAGAACAAATAATACTAAAATTTGTATGGAATTACAAAGGATCCCAAATAGTGAAAGAAACCTTGAAAGGAAAAAAAAGAAAAGCTACAGATATCATGACAGATATCATGGTTCCAAATTTAAAGGTATACTACAAAGCTACAGTTATCAAAAGAGTAAGGTCCTGACACAAATATAGAAACATAGATCTTTTGAACAAGTGGTGTTGGGAAAACTGGATAGCTACATGCAAAAGCCTGAAATAGGACTACTTTTTTACAGCACACACAAAAATAAATTCAAGCTGAATTAAGGAGCAAAATGTGAGA
>NW_027532001.1:116846-117315 GCF_008692635.1 Crocuta crocuta | reverse complement strand
CTATAAAAACATATTTCTAGATATGTCTCTTCAAGCAAGGGAAAGAAAATCAAATTTAATCTACTGGGACTACACCAAAATAAGAAGCTTTTGCACAACAAAAGAAGAAATTAAGAAAACTAAAAGATAACCTACTAAATGGAGAAAATATTTTCAGATTATATATCTGATAAAGGATTGATATCCAAAACATATAAAGAACTTATAACCTCAACACCAAAAAATCATACAATTAAAAATGGTCAGAGGACATGAATAGACATTTTTTCCCAAAAAATACATATAGATGACCAACAGTAATATTAAAAGTAGTTCAATGTCACTAATCATGAGGGGAATGAAAATTAAAAACACAATGAGATTTTACTGCACACCTGTCAGGATGGGTAAAATCAAAAATACAAGAAATAAAACAGTACATGAGGGTTCATTTCTCTCCACATCCTCCCCAACACTTGTTATTTTTCGT
>NW_027532001.1:112003-112273 GCF_008692635.1 Crocuta crocuta | reverse complement strand
TCAAGATATGGAAAAAACCTTATACATATATATACATTTGTAAATATACATATATGTATGTATACATATATTTATGTAAATATAAATATATAAATTTACATATATACAATTGTAAATAATGCAGTAAACATACGGGTGCATATGCCTTTTCAGAGTAGTGTTTTCATATTCTTCGGGAAAATATCTAAGAGTGGAATTACTGGGTCATATGGTAATTCAATTTAAAATTATTGGATGAACCTCCATGATGTTTTCCACAGTGGCGGCACT
>NW_027532001.1:111605-111799 GCF_008692635.1 Crocuta crocuta | reverse complement strand
ATTTTTTTTTGTATCAAATACTGCAGAATGCAGGAAGAGTCTACCGCCCACTTTTGTTTGGGCGATAGTCCTTGGTACCAGCTGTAGAAACTTCAGTACCCCATGAACCACCTTTACTCTTTCTCAATCATGGCCCAAAATACCCTGGACAACACTGTCTTAAATAGTCACTCTCATATCAGCCTGTGTCGAAG
>NW_027532001.1:109685-111479 GCF_008692635.1 Crocuta crocuta | reverse complement strand
AATGAATAAAATTTAAAAAAAAAAAAAAAGGAAAGAGATTTTGGAGAGGAAAGATGACAGAGAAGTAGGGAGCTCCGTACATTTTCACTCAAGTCCATCTCTCAAACTGAGAAGGGCTGAAGCCATAGGAACCCTTACAGAATTGCAGGAGTATGGGAGGAAGAGGAGACAGAGTCCACTGAGAAAACAACCTTGTATGTGCATGGGGAAGATAAAAACGGTCTGGCACCTNGGAGCCCCCTATGTGGGAGCTGCGGTGAGTAGAGGAGAAAAGAAAGAGCAGCTGAAATTGTTCAAAGAACTGTCCCTGTCCCTGGAGAATAGAAAAACCTCAGCTCAGGACAGAGAGTATTCCAGTTCCCAGCTGTGGAGCTGACTTTGAGCTCGAGGCTACAGTCCTAGGCGGCGCCAGGAGAAACTGCTCCTCTGCTCTCCAGCTCCATCCAGAGGGGAAGCAGCCAGCTTGAAACTGCTCAGAAGGATATGGCCTGCAGGTTTATATTTCGTGCGGTATCAATAAAGTGCACAGACTAAGATCTGGAAACCAGGCATGGCTTGAGACACAGAACACAGCCCACCTTGGCTACACCCGGGGCACAGGGAGATCGGACCCAGAAGAGCGATTTGCAATGCTTGGTTTGAGAAGGGACTGGGGTGCTGCCATTTTACTCCCCACAACCACCAAGGCAGGACCACAGGGAGTGGCCTGTGGGACACAGTGGAGACTAAGACCTGCCTACACCAAAGCACACTCATCCCCTCTAGAGAGCTGCTTTCTTTTCTTTTTCTTTTTTTTTAACGGAGCCCGGGGCAAGACCAACATGAATGCACTGAAGTGATTAATTCTAGATCAATCTAGTAATCAGGCTATATAATTTCTCTGAGTAACATTATCTTCATTTCTTTCTCCTCCCCTCTTATCATATTATCCTCTTCTCTCTCTGAATTAAGCGTCTTAGTCTCCCTGCATAGTCATTGTCCAAATTTCGCTTTCTCCCCAACCTTTCATTGCTCTCTTTTTGTATGCTCTTACATCAGCACTGCATACACCCTGCTCTTTATTTATAGCTGGGAATTCTGGTTTTAAGCTTCTAGACTTTCCTTTGTTTTGGGGTTTTTTTTTGGTTTGTTTTTCTTTTCTTTTCTTCTTTTTTATTTTTTATTTTCTTATTTATTTTTTCTCCTTAATCTTTTTCTTTTTTTTTTAATTTGTTTTGCCTTCTTTTTTTTTCTTTCCCTTCCCTCACCCGTTTTGGTTTGCTTGTTTGTTGGATTTATCTGTGCCTTTGTGTGCCTTTATTCACTGTGTGTTTCTCTGTTTTCTTTTCCAGGGCTACCTCAAGAAACAAGCCAAAGTATACATGGTGGAGAGTCCCAAATACCACTACGAGTAGGGAAAGAAAATAACCGAAGTCTCAACAAGAGAGGCCAAGAAACACCATTCAAAGAATAGTTCCTGAATAGACAGGTACAGAACAGTCAAAGAGCCTTCTTTAATACAGCAGGACTCACAGGTAGAGAATGCATAACAAGCTTTTAAAATATACAAGAGACAGAAAGCTAGCCAAAATGACAAAACGGAAGAACTCTTCTCTAAAGAAATTCCAGGAAGACATGACAGCTAAAGAACTGCTCAAAACAGATATAAGCAACATAACTGACCAATAATTTAGAACAATAGACATAAAATTAATCGCTGGGTTTGAAAAAGACATGGAAGACATCAGAGAAATTATTGCTACAAAGACTATGGAGCTTAAAAATAGTTGTGATGAATTAAATAATACTATACAT
>NW_027532001.1:100453-108649 GCF_008692635.1 Crocuta crocuta | reverse complement strand
AACATGCATAGTAAAATGGAGGTGTCCAATGCACAGGTGGAAGAGGCAGAGAGGAGAATAGGTGAATTAGAAGACACAATTATAGAAAAAGAGGAAGCCGAGAAAAATATAAACTAATCCAGGAGCACAAAAGGAGAGTTCGAGAGCTCAGCGATACAATCAAACAGAACAATATCTGTATCACAGGAATTCCAGAAGAGGAAGAAAGAGGGAAAGGCGCTGAAGGAGTCCTTGGACAAGTTATAGCAGAGAACTTCCTCCCAATCTGGGGAAGGAAACAGACATTGAATTCCAAGAGGCACAGAGAACTCCCCTCATATGTAACTTGAATAAATCTTCTGTACGAAATATAATAGGGACACTGGCAAAATATAAGGACAAAGAGAGAATTCTGAAAGCAGTTATGGATAAAAGGGCCCTAACATACAAAGGGAAACCTATCAGAGTGGTGACAGACCCATCTACTGAAACTTGGCCGGCCAGAAAGGAATGGCAGGAAATCTTCAATGTGATGAACAGAAAAAAATATACAGCCAAGAATCCTGCAGTCCTGTCATTCAGAATAGAAGGAGAGACAAAAGTCTTTCCAAATAAACAAAAATTGAAAGAACTCATCACCACTAAACCAGCCGTATAAGAAATCCTAAGGGGACCTCTATGATGAAAATATTGCAAGGAATGCAAGATACCAGAGACACTGTCACAAGCATCAATCCTACAAAGGACACAATGACTCTAAACCCATATTTTTCCATAACAATTCCGTAAATGGAATAAATGCTCCAATCAAAAGACATAGGATATCAGAAAGGATAAAAAATAAATCCATCTATATGCTGTCTAGAAGAGACTCACTTTAGACCTGAGGACACATTCAGATTGAAACTAAGGGGATGGAGAAATATATATCATACTACTGGAATTCAAACAAAAGCTTGAGTAGCTATACTTATATCAGACAAACTGGACTTTAAAGTAAAGGCAGTACCAAGGGATGGAAGAAGGGCATTATATAATAATTACAGGGTCTATCCATCGGGAAGAGCTAACAATTATAAATGTTTATGCACTGACTACAGAAACACCAAAATAGATAAAGCATTTAATCAGACACAGAAACAATCTTATGGAAAAGAATGTGCTAATAACAGGTGACTTTAATACTCCACTTACAGCAATGGATAGATCAATTAAACAGAAAAATCACTAAAGAAACAATGGACTTGAATGACACATTGGACCAGATGGATTTGGCAGGTATGTTTAGAACTCTACATCCTGAGACCATGGAATTCACTTTCTTCTCAAGTGTGCATGGCATATTCTCCAAGATAGATCACATACTGGGACATAAAACAGTCCTCAAAAAATATAAAAGAAGTGAGATCATACCATGCACACTTTCAGATCACAATGCTATGAAACTGGAAATCAACCACAGGAAATAGTCTCATAAACCTCCAAGAACATGGTGGTTGAAAAACACTCTAATAAAGAACGAATGGACCAATCAGGCAATTAAAGAAGATATTAAAAAATATATGGAAACAAATAAAAATGAAAATACGGCAATGAATACTCTATATGATGTGGAAAAGGAAGTCTTAGAGGTAAGTACATTCACTCCAGGGCTATTGCAAGAAATAAGAAAAAGCACAAGTACAAAATCTAACAGTGCACCTAAAGGAACTAGAAGAGCTACAAGAGCATCCCAAACTCAGTAGGAGAAGAGAAATAATAAAAACAGGGCAGAAAGTAACAATATAGAATCCAAAAAAACAGTTGAAGAGATCAATGAAACCAAGAGTTGGTTTTTTGGGAAAAAAAACAAATTTGACAAACCTCTAGGCAGTCTTCTCAAAAAGAAAAGAGAGAACACCCAAATAGCCAAAATCATGAAGGAAAAAGGACTTATTACAACAAATCCCTCAGAAATACAAGCAATTAGGGGCACCTGGGTGGCTTAGTCGGTTAAGCGTCCGACTTTCACTAGGTCATGATCTCGCGGTTCGTGGGTTCGAGCCCCGCATCGGGCTCTGTGCTGACTGTCAGCTCGGAGCCTGGACCCTGCTTCAGTCTGTGACTCCCTCTCTCTCTGACCCTACACTGCTCACGCTGTCTCTCTCTCTCTCTCCTAGAAATAAAAAAAAAAAATAAATAAAAAATAAAAAGAAATACAAGCAATTATCACGGAATACTATGAAAAATTATATGCCAACAAACTGGAAAATTTAGAAGAAATGGACAAATTCCTAAACACACTCACTATGAAAATTGACATGGGAAGAGATAGAAAATCTGAACAGACCCATGACTAGTGACGAAATTGAATCAGTTATCAAAAATCTCCCAAGAAATTAGAGCCATTGGCCAGTTGGCTTCCCAGGGGAATTCTACCAGACATTTAAAACAGAGTTAATACCCATTCATCTCAAGCTATTGTAAAAAATAAAATTGAAGGAAAACTTCCAGACTCATTTTATGAAGCCAGCATCACTTTGATTCCCAAACCAGACAGAGACCCAGCAAAAAAAGAGAACTGCAGCCCAATAGCCTTAATGAAGACGGATGCAAAAAACTTCAACAAGATACCTGCAAATCATATGTAACAGCACAAAGAAAGAATTACCCACCATGATCAAGTGGGATTCATTCCTGGATTTTAGGGCTGGTTCAATATTTGCAAATCAAACAGTGTGATACATTACATTAACAAAATGAAAGATAGAAACCATATGATCCAGAAAAAAACATTTGACAAAATACAGCACCCCTTCTTAATAAAGAACCTCGAGAAAGTTGGGATAGAAGGAACTTACTTAAAATTCATAAAAGCCATTTATGAGAAGCACTCAACTAATATCATGCTCAATGGGTAAAAACTGAGAGCTTTCCCCCTGAGATCAGGAACATGACAGGGATGTCCACTTCACTATTGTTGTATAACATAGTGCTGGAAGTCCTAGCATCAGCCATCAGACAACAAAAGGAAATCAAAGGCATCAGAATTGGCAAAGAAGTCAACCTTCACTTTTCGCATGTGACGTATTACTCTACATAGAAAACCCGACAGACTCTACCAGAAGCACAGTAGAACTGATCCATGAATTCAGCAAAGTTGCATGGTACAAAATAAACATACAGAAATCGGTTGGATTTTTATACAACAATAATAAAGTAACAGAAAGAGAACTCAAGAAACTGGTCCCATTCACAATTGCACAAAAAAAAAACATAAAATACCTAAGATAAACCTAACCAAAGATTTAGGAGATATGTATGATAAAAACTATAGAAAACTGATGAAGGAAATTGAAGAAGACACAAGAAATGGAAAAACTTTACATGCTCATAGATTGGAAGAATAAATATTGTTAAATAGTCATTACTACCCAAAGCAATCCACACATTCAATGCAATCCCAATCAAAATTGCACCAGGGTTCTTCTCAAAACTAGAAAAAACTATCCTAAAATTTGTATGGAACCACAAAAGACCCCAAATAGCCAAAGTAATATTGAAGAAGAAACACAAAGCTGGAGGCATCACCATCCTAGACTTTAGCCTCAACTACAAGCTGCAATCATCAAGACAGTATGGCTTTGGCACAAAAACAGACACATAGAACAATAGAGTACAATAGAGAACTCAGAATTGGACCCAAAAGTATACAGCCAACTAATGCTTGACAAAGTGGGAAAGAGTATCCATTGGAAAATGACAGCCTCTTTAACAGATGGTGCTGGGAGAACTGGACAGCAACATGCAGAAGAATGAAACTAGATCATTTTCTCGCACCATTCACAAAAGTATACTCAAAATGGATAAAGGACCTAAATGTGAGACAGGAAACCATCAAAATCCTAGAAGAGAAAGCACGAAAAAACCTCCTTGACCTCCACCGCAGCCATTTCTTACTTGACACATACCCAAAAGCAAGGGAATCAAGAGCAAAAATGAACTACTGGGACCTCCTCAAGATAAAAAGCTTCTGCACGGCAAAGGAAACAATCTATAAAACTAGCAGGCACCCGCGGAATGGGAAAACATAGTTGCAAATGACATACCAGCTAAAGGGGTAGTATTCAAAATCTATAAGGAACTTACCAAACTCCACACCTGAAAAACAAATAATCCAGTGAAGAAACGGGCAGAAGATATGAACAGACACTTCTCCAAAGAGGACATCCAGATGGCCAACAGACACATGGATCGATGCTCACCATCACTCATTATCAGTGAAATACAAATCAAAACCACATTAAGATATCACCTCACGCTGGCCAGAGTGGATAAAATGAACAAATTAGGAGACTCTAGATGCTGGCGAGGATGTGGAGAAATGGGCACCCTCCTATACTGTCGGGGGGAATGGAAGCTGGTGCAGCCCCTCTGGAAAACAATATGGAGGTTCCTCAAAATATTAACACTAGAACTCCCCTATGACACAGCTATAGAACTGCTAGAAATTTCCCCAGATGATACACGACTGCTGATGCATTGTGGTACATGTACCCCAATGTTCATAGCAGCACTTTCAACAGTAGACAAATCATGGAAAGAGCCTAAATATCATTCAACTGAGGAATGTATCAAGAAGATATGGTTTATCTATACAATGGAATACTACATGACAATGAAAAAGAATGAAATCTGGCCATGTGTAGCAACATGGATGGAACTTAAGGGTGTTATGCTCAGCTAAATAAGTCAGGCAGAGAAAGACAGATACCGTATGTTTTCACTTATAGGTGGATCGGGTGAAACTTAACGGAGGACCTTGGGGGTGGAGCAGAGGATTAATAGTTGAGGAGAGGGAGGGACACAAACCATGAGAGACTCTTGAATGCTGAGAATATAATGAGTGTTGATGGGGGTGGGAGAGAGAGGAAGCGGGGTGATGGGCATGGAGGAGGGCACTTGTTGGGATGAGCACTGGGTGTTATCTAGAAACCAACTTGTCAATAAACTATTTAAGGGAAAAAAAAGGCTCCTTGGGGAGAGTAAGAGGAACAGTTGGAAGAGTTGATTTTATAAGCATCACGTGTCCCCTGAAGCAGCACAGCTCACTACCCAAAGAGAACTTCTTGACCTCTGATTTCTCCCATGGAGGTCAGTGAGTGTATGAATGTCCAGTTTCCTTAGCTGTATGGGACAATGCCAAAAAAAGTCCATTTCTATCTCATCACATCCAGAGTATTGAGTCATGAGCAGCATAATAAGGGGCATGAAAAGGCAGGGAGAGGGGTAGCTATTAGTCTCAGAGGACATTAAATGCATATGGATCCAACTGTATTAATGACTCTATCAACAAGAATACCCATGAGGGTCGCCTGGGTGGCTCAGTCGGTTAAGCGTCTGAATTCGGTTCAGGTCATGATCTCACGGTTTGTGGGTTTGAGCCCCACATCGGGTCTGTGTTGACAACTAGCTCAGTGCCTGGAGTCTGCTTCAGATTCTGTATCTCCCTCTCTCTTGATCCTCCCCTGCTCATGCTCTCTCTCTCTCCCAGAAATTAATAAAACATTTTTTTTTAAAAGAAGACTGCACCGGAGCTTCTGGGAATGCGTTCCACATGGATCACGCTAAATTGGCCCATGGGAACCCCTAGAACACTCCTACATTGTGTTTGGACGCCTGTGCATGCTCCAGATGGTGATAAGTGTGCACTTCGTCAAATGGCTAGTGAGAATGCATATAAACCTAGCATGAATCTGTGGTCCAGGAAATACCACAAACTTGAGATTTAGTGCTGCCTCTCGGGAAGTAAAAGGGAAGCTCTCAGCAGTTGGCCTATTACTTGGCAAGATCCAGGGAAGAATTCAAGCTTAAGAATTCTTCCACAAAAGGGAGAAAGAACAATGGAGCATGTATATCCATAGGTCTGAGAGAGCCTCAGAATCCCTAGCAGGAAAGATGGAAAGTGTTTCCCTTTTGAAGTCAGTCAGTAAGAAATGGACAAGGTAACTCCTCCATCAAATATGATACAAAATTCAAGATTTCAAGGAACATAAAACATCATAGAAACATGACACCAGAAAAAGATTACAATAATTTTTCAGTAACCAACCACAAATTAATGGAGATTTGTGATTTACCCAGTAAGTAATTCAACATAGGTATTTTAAGGAAGCTTAATGAACTACAGAAGAAAAAAAAAAGAAAGTCGATTCAACAAAATCAAGAAAAGAATACACAAGCAAATTGAATAGTTTAACAGGATAGAAACATAAAGAAGAAAAACAAATTCTGGATCTGAAAAACACAGTGAATGAAATGCAAAATGCAATAAACATAAAGCAGAATGGATCAAATAGGAGAAAAGAATGTATGCATTAGAAGACAGAACCTTTAAATTATTGAGTCAGTAGAAAACAAAAAAAATGAAAAAGAGTGAAAAAAGCTTATACAATTTATGGAATACAACAAAAAGAATCTATGAATTAGTGAAGTCAGAAAACTTACAAGCAAGGAGAGAGTAATATGATATATTCAAAGAGCTGAAAGAGAAAAAAAAATAGACAAAAGACAAACAAAACCTTGCCAACAAAAACCACTCTATCCAGAAAAGTATCCTTCAGAAATAAGGGAGAAAAATAATTTCCCAGATAAAAACTGAGCGAGTNAGTAGTATATTGACCACTGCTTAATTGAAGTTAAGTACTTATCACCTTACAATAAACTGTTATATCTATAAGAGGTTTTCTCTAAGATTGATAGTAACCACAAAGCAAAATCATACAATAGATACACAAGTGATAAATAGAAAGGAATCCAAGAATATTACTAGGGAAAATAATAAATTCACAAAAGAAGGAAGCAAGAGAAATAACAAGGAAACTAGGAGGGGAAAACAGCTAGGAAACAATTAATAAGATGATATTTGTAGGTCCTTACCTATCAATAATTATTCTAAATAAAAATGGGTTAAATTCTCCAATGATATAAAGTGGTGGAAAGGATTAAAAACAAGACATAACTCTCTTCTGCTTATGAGACACTCACTTCACCTTTAAGGACATATATAGTCTCAAAGTGAAGTGATTGAAAAACATTCCACGCAAGTGCAAACCAAAAGGGAGCAGGAGAAACTATAATTATATTACATAAATAGACTTTAAGCCAAAAACAGTAAAGAAAGTAAAATGTCAATATATAAAGATAAAGGTGTCAATTTATCAATTTAACATTGGTTAAACATATAAGCAATAGACATTAGGGTACCTGACTATATTAAGCAAATACTAAAAGATCTGAAAAGAGAAATAGACAACAGTACAGTAATAGTAGGGGACTTCAATACTCACTGTTAACACCGGATAAAAGCTCCAGACATAAAATAAGCAAGGAACCATTTAATTTAAACTATATTTTAGACCAAGTGGGCCTAAAAGAAATATACAAAACATTGCATCCAATAGCAGCAAGAAACACATTCCTCTCAAGAACACAGGGAACAAACTTCAGGATAAATCATACGAAAGTTATAAAACATGTCTTCACAAATTTAAGAAAAAAGAAATATAAAATATCTTTTTCCAATCACCATGGTATGAAACTAGAAGTCAATAATCAGAAGGCAAACTGGAAAATCTACAAATATGTGGAAACTCCTAAACACCCAATGAATCAAAAAAGAAATGAAAGGGAAATAAAAAAAAACAAACAAACTTGGACACAAATGAGAATGGAAAAAACATACAAAAACTTATGGGATGCTGCAAAAGCAGTTCTAAGAATCAAATTTAAGATGATAAACAACTACATTAAGAAAAGTACAATGATCTCAATCAATCTAACTTGACGTTTGAAGGAACTAGAAAAAAGAACAAACTAAGTTCAAAGTTTGAAGAAAGGAAATATAAAGACCAGAGCAGAAATTAACTAAATAGAAAACTTTCGACAATGCAAAGAAAACTAAGAACTAGCTTTCTGAAAGGACAAAATTGACATACGTTTAGTTAGATGAACTGTAAAAAGAGGGAAGTTTCAAATAAATGATATTATTAATGGAATAAGAAACTATAACTAATATTACAGAAATACGAAGGGTCATAAAGACTACTGTGTTATATGTAAGTGATGAGTCACTGGGTTCTACTCCTGAAATCAATACTACACTGTATGTTAACTAACTTGAAATTAAATCCATTTAAAATTAAAAAAAAGAAAATAAAAATAAATAAAAAATAAAAA
>NW_027532001.1:100193-100378 GCF_008692635.1 Crocuta crocuta | reverse complement strand
TTGGGAAGAGTAAAGGCTAGAGTAAAAAAAAAATTCCAACAAAGAAATGCTTAGTAGTAGATGATTCCTCTTATGAATTTTAGCAAACATTTAAAAAATTAATCCAATCTTCTGAAACATTTCCAAAAATTCAGAGGTGACAACATTACCAAACTCATTTTATGAGCCAAGCATTGCCATGCTTT
>NW_027532001.1:88667-100067 GCF_008692635.1 Crocuta crocuta | reverse complement strand
CAATATCTCTCAATAATATACATGGAGAAATTCTCAAGAAAATACTAGCAACCTGAATGTAACAGTATATTAAAATGATTAGACAGTTCAATAAAATAAAATTAGTAAATATAATATACCAAATAAATAAAAGAAAAATTATATAATCATATCTATAGAAGCAGAACTAAGCATTTGACAAAATACATCATGCTTTCATGTAAAAAGTCTCAACAAATTGGCTATTAAGAAAATGTAGCTCAATGTAATAAAAACAATATATGACATACCCACATCATAAATTATACTTGATGAAATGTTGAAAGGTCTTCCTCTACAATTAGGAACAAAACAAGTGTGCCCACTCTGGCCACTTCTATTCAACATAGTACAGGCAGTCTAGTGAGAACAATTAGACAAACAAACAAACAAACTGCATCTAAATCCAGAAGTAAAATTGTTTGCAGACATATATTCTTATATAGAGAAAAATCCTAGAGACTCAATAAAAAACTGTTGAAGTTAATCACTATATTCAGTAAAGTTGCATGATTCAAAATCAAGATACAGAAATCTGTTGCATTTCTATACAGTAAAAACAAAATATCTGAAAAATAATGGAAACAGTTTAGGAGAAGGAGAAGGAAGATGGCTGCAGAGTAGGAGGACCCAAGACACATCTCATCCCACAAACACAATTAGATAATTATCAAATCTTCCTAAATACCCCAGAGATCAATGTGAAGTCTGACAGAATAAACTCCACAACTAAAGGGAGAGAAAGAAATTAGAAAGTGTGGATACTTGGTTTAGGGGAGAAAGGGATCATGGATGCCACTGAAGGGAGGGAGCTGTGGTCACAGAAGATGAGAGAGAGAGAGGGAGAGAGGGAGAGAGAGTGAGAGAGAGGAATACACAGGAGAATGCACAAGGAGAACAGTTCTCCAAAGACATTGATTGAAAAATGAGAGGGGTCAATTTTGTGAGTTCTTGCAATCAGTGGGACTAGAAATTAGTGGGACTAAAAGCGTGGAGTTCTAATGATCAGCAAACTTGCCTGGGATAGAACCCTGAGAGAGTTGCCTTGCTCCTTGAGATACGAATGCAAACAACTCAGGGGCAGAATGTGGGGGAAATAGTTATCTGAAGCCTGGGGCACACAGGGGAGAGATTATTCACTCTTTTCAGAACACATCCCAGGGAGGCATTTTGCACAGAGACACCTCTCCTGGAACAAAGAAACTGGCTGGCACCATTCCCCTCCCATGCCCCTCAGTATGAGCACAGAGCCACCTGTGGGAAGAAGCTCGGCACCAACATTGGCTAGCTACTTGCTTACACCAAGCCCACCCCCTGCACTTTGTTGGGACTGCCCATCTCAGTTAAGCTAGCCTCAGTAACAGTGGAATGGACCCCTCCTCCAGATTAGGGAAAACCCCTACACACACCATGTCTCCCAACCAGAGTTCTTCAGGGCTTTAATTCTAGTGAAAGTAGTATCAGGTCTCATTTCACAAGCAGACCAGAACACACCTTGTTAAAGTTCACCACATTTAGAACCAAGAACCAAACACTGCCCACAGTAGTCAAGGAAAGCCTCTGCAGAAAACTGTCCTGAAGAAGAGACCAGCCAAAATACAACAGCACTCACCAGAGACACTGCTTGAAGAGCCCTGGACACTATATGACCTCTTCATCATAAAGCCATTATTTTAAGCTCAGGAAACATAGCTGGCTTTTATAACACAGAGAAGGCAGAGACAGAAAATGCAAAGACAGAGGAATTTATCCCAAATAAAAGAACACCTAACACTACAACCAGAGATCTAAGTGAAACAGATATAAGTAATATACCTGAAGGAGAAATTAAAGCAACAATCATAGGGATACTGGGCTTTAGAAAAGAAAAGAATAAAATTTATCAGGGAAACTTTTACTACAAAAAATAAAAGTTAAAAAAATCAATCATGGATGAAGAATGAAACAAATGAGATCAGGAACAGGCTTGATGCAATGAATAGCAGGATGGAAGAAGCAGACAAATAAATTAGCGACCTAGAAGACAAAATAATGGAAAATACTGAAACTGAAAAAAAAATACACAAAGAAGAATTATGTAACACAAGAATAGATTTAGGGATCTCAATCAAGTGTAATAACACTCGTATTATGGGATTCCAAAGAAGCACATAGAGAAAAGAGGGCAGAAAATTTATTTGAAGAAATCATAGTTGAAAATGTCCCTAATCTTGACAAGGAAACAGTCATCCAGATCCAGGAGGCACAGAAAACGCTCATCAAAATCAACAAAAGGAGTCCAACACTATGACATATTGAAATTAAATTTGCAAACTATAGTGATAAAAATTATAAAACAGCAATATGTTTTTAAAGTCATTATCTTACAAGGGAAGACCCATTAGTCTAGGTGGAGATTTCTCAACATAGACGTGGCAAGTCAGGAAGGAATGGTATGATATATTCAAACTGCTAAATGAGGGGAGTGCCTTGGTGGGTCAGTTGGTTGAGCATCTGACTTAAGCTCAGGTCATAATCTCGTGGTCTGTGGATTAGAGTCTCCAATCAGGCTCTGTGCTGACAGGGCCTCCCTCTCTCTCTGCCCCTCCTGCACTTGTGCTCTCTCTCCATCTCTCAAAAATGAATAAACATTTAAAAAATGTAAAATGCTAAATGGGAAAAATCTAAAGTCAAGAATATTCATACAGCAAGACTATTATTAAGAATAGACAGAGACAGGAGCGCCTGGGTGTCTCAGTTGGTTAAGCGTCCAACTTCGGCTCAGGTCATGATCTCACAGTTCGTGGGTTCGAGCTCCGCGTCGGGCTCTGTTCTGACAGCTCAGAGCTTGGAGCCTGTTTCAGATTCTGTATCTCCCTCTCTCTCTGACCCTCCCCTGCTCACGTTGTCTCTTTCTCTCTCTCTCCGAAATAAATAAAAAGCATTAAAGAAAAAGAAAAAGGAAAAGAATAGAGATATAAAGAGTTTCCCAAACAAAAAGGTACTAAAGGAGTTTCTGAACATTAAACCAGCAACAAATATATAGAGGTTAAACAACATGCTAATAAATAATGAATGAGTCAGCCATGAAATCAAGGAAGAAATTAAATAATACATGGAAACAAATGAAAGTGAAAATATGACAGTCCAAAACCTTCGGGAGGCAGCAAAAGTGGTCCTAAGAGGGAAATATATAGCAATATAGGCCTATCAGAAAAAGCAAGAAATTTCTTAGACAACTTATGCTTATACCTAAAGGTTTTATAAAATAAAAACAAAGAAAGCCTAATGCCATCAGAATTAAGGAAATAATGAAGATTAGAGAAGAAATAAATGATATAGAAACTAAAATAACAACAACAACAATAATAACAACAAAAATAGAACAGATCAATGAAACCAGAAACTGTCTCTTTGAAAAAATTAATAAAATTGTTACACCTCTAGCCAGATTTAAAAAAAGAAGAGAGAGAGAGAGCTGGGGTGTCTGGGTGTCTCAGTTGAACATCCAACTTCTTTTTTTTTTTAATTTTTTAAATGTTTTATTTATTTCTAGGAGAGAGAGAGAGAGAGAGAGACAGCGTGAGCAGGGGAGCAGAAAAATAAATTGAGGAATCAATCCCATTTACAATTGCACCAAAAACAAAAGGAAACCTAGAATTAAACCTAACCGAAGAGGTTAAAGACATATAGTCTGAAAATATAAGACACTGATGAAAGAAATTGAAGATGACAAAAAGAAATGGAGAGATATTCCATGATCATGAACGGAAAGAACAAATATTCTTAAAATGTCCATGTACCCAAAGCAATCTACACATTTAACACAATTCCTATCAAAATACCAATAGCCTTTTTCACAGAACTAGAACAAACAATCCTAAAATTTGTGTGGAATCACAAAATAGCCAAAGCAATCTTGAAAAAGAAAAGCAAATCTAGAGGCATCACAATTCCAGACTTCAAATTATATTACAAAGCTGTAGTAATGAAAATAAAATGGTGGTGGAACAAAAATAGACACATAGATCAGTAGAACAGAATTGAAAGCCCTGAAATGAACCCACAACTACACAATCAATTAATATTTGACAATGCAGGAATGAATATCTAATGGGAAAACGACAGGTTCTTCAACAATATCACTGGGAAAACTGGACAGCAACATGCAACAGAATGAAACTAGACCACTTTCTTATGGCTTACACAAAAGTACTTTGAAATGAATGAAAGACCTAAACGTGAGACTTGAAGCCATGAAAAATTGTAGAGGAGAACACAATCAGTAACCTCTTTGTCACCAGCCATAGCAACTTTTTTCTAGATCTGTTCCCTGAGGGAAGGGAAACAAAAGGAAAAATGAACTATTGGGACTTCATCAAAATAAAAAGCTTTTGCACATTGAAGTAATCAATCAATAAAACTAAAGTTACCTATGGAATGGGAGAAAAAATTTGTAAATGAGAGATGACAAAGGGTCAGTATCCAAAATCTATAAAGAAGTTATAAAACTTAATACCCAAACAATGGATAATCCAATTGAAAATGGGTATGCATGTACATTTTTCAAGGAAGACATACAGATGACCAACAGACACATGAAAATATGCTCAACATGATTCATCATCAGGGAAATACAAATCAAAGCTACAATAAGATATCACGTCATAGCTGCTAGATCAACAACACAAGAAATAACATGTGTTAATGGGAATGTGGAGAAAGGGGAACCCTCTTATACTGTTGGTGGAAATGGAAACTGCTGTTGCCCCTCTGGAAAACACTATGAAGGTTCCTCAAAAATTTTAAAATAGAACTACCCTATGACCCAGCAATTGAACTACTAGGTATTTAACCAAATAATAGGAAAATGCTAATTCAGGGGCGCCTGGGTGGCTCAACTGGTTAAACATTTGACTCATGGTTTTGGCTCAGCTCTTGATCTCACAGTTCATGGGATAGAGACCCATGTCAGGCTCTGCAGTAACAACATGGATCCTGCTTGGCCTCTCTCTCTGTCCCACTCTTTCTGTCCCCCATGCTCTCTCTCTAACTCTTTCAATCAATAAATAAACTTTACAATAAAGGAAAATTCTGGGGCATCTGGGTGATTAAGTCAGTTAAACATCTGAAGCTCAGGTCATGATCTCGGAGTTTGTGAGTTCGAGCCCAACATTGGGTGAGAACAAGTTCCAAATTGGGTAAACTTGACCCGGGCTTTGGGTGAGCCCTGCTTCTCTCCCCCCGTTGGCCCTTTGTTCACTTGTGCCCTTTCTCTCTCAAAAAATAAAAGGAAAATACTAATTCAAAGGGATACATGCACCCCTATGTTTATAGCAGAATTACATATTTACCAAATTATGAAATCAGCATAAGTGCCCATCTACATATAAATGAATAAGAAAGTTATATACAATAGAATCGTATTCAGTCATAAAAAAAGAATGAAAACTTGCCATTGCAATGATGTGGGTGGAGTTAGAGAGTATTATGCTAATCAAAATAAGTCAGAGGAAAAAGAAGTATCATATGTTTTCACTGATATGTGGAATTTAAGAAATAAAACAAATGAGCAAAGGAACATAGAGCAAACCAAGAAGCATATTCTCTTTTATTAATGTTTTACTTTCATTTTTGAGAGAGAGACAGAGCATGAGCTGGGGAATGGTAGAGATACAGGGAGATACAGAATCTGATGCAGGCTACAAGCTCTGTGCTATCAGCACAAGGGCTGGCCTGGGGCTTGAACTTACAAACTGCAAGATCATGACCTGTACAGAAATTGGAAGCTTAACCGCCTGAGCCATCCAAGTGCCCTGAAACATATTCTTAATTATAGACAACAAGCTGATGGTTACCAGAGCAGAGATAGGCAAGGGGATGGGTTAAATTGGTAATAGGGATTAAGAAGGGTACTTCTTGTGATGAGCATCAAGTGTTGTAAAAACTTTAAAAAAAAAGAAAGAAAAGAAAAAGTAAATCATCTAATTCAGAATATTAAATGCTTACAAATATCTTTAGCCAAGGAAATTAAATACTTGTACTCTGAAAATTTTCAGATATTAATGAAAGGAAATGAAGACACAAATAAAGTGAAAAGTATCCCAAGCTCATGTATCAGTAGAATAATATTGCTAAAATGCCAATACTACCAAATCCATCTATAGATTTAGTACAATCCTGATCAAAATTCCAATAGAATTTTTCCACGGAAAGAGAACTAAATCCTAAATTTAGAACGCAATCCTAAAATTCATGTGGAAACACAAAGACTACGACTAGGCAAAACAGTCCTGAGAAAGAGGAATAATGCTGGAGATATTACACTTCCTGACTGCAAGCTATACTAGAATTAAAACAGTATGGTACTGGAATACAAACAGAAACATAGACCAATAGAATATTATCAAGAATAGACAAGCAAACCCATGCATATATAATCAACTAACCTTCATGAGGGCACCAAGAACACACAATAGGTAAGGGATCATCTCTTCACTAAATATTTCTGGGAAAAGTGGATATCTACATGCAAAAGAATAAAAATGGAGCCCTATCATACACAAGTCACAAAAATTATCTTGCGATGGTTTAAAAATTTAAACATAAGAACTGAAACTATTTAATTCCTAGAAAAAGAACATAGAGAGAAAGAACTCTGATATGTCCTTGACATTGAGATTCATGGGTATGCCACCAAATGTTCAGGAAACAAAAGCAAAGATAAGTATGTAGAACCTATATAAAACAGCTTCTGCACAACAAATGATCAATCAATAATATTGAAAAGCAGTATGTTGAAAGAGAGAAAACATTTGCAAACCAATTTTCTGATAAGGGCTTAATATCCAAAATACTTAGGTAACTTACACAACTCAATAATAATTTAGTAAACTGATTAAAAAATGGACAAGGACTTGAATAGGCATTTTTTCAAAGAAGACATACAAATGGTCAACAGGTCAACAAAGATGCACCAAATATATAAGCCACAAGACAAAATTAGAGTGATACACCACCACACTGAAAGCTTCTGTACATCAAAAGGAAAATTCATTGAAATGAAAAGACAGCTTATGGAATTGGACAAAATATTTGGAATTCCTCTATCTGATAAAAGGTTAATATCTTAAACATATGAGGAACTCATACAATGCAATATTTTTAAAAATCTAGAAAAATAAATCTGAATTTTAAAATGTGCAGAGAAGAAAAGAGGCAAACCATAAAACAAATATTTTTTTAAAAGTTTTATTTATTTTGAGAGAGAGAGAGAATGAGCAGAGAGAGGAAAAGAGAATCTCAAGCAGGCTCCTCACTGTCAACACAGAGCCTGACACAATGTCCAGTCTCACAAACCATGAGATCATGACCTGAGCCAAAATCGAGAGTCAGAAGTTTAAGCCGCTCACGCACTCCGAAACAGACTCTTAACTATAGAGAACAAACTAGGGTTGCTGGGGGGGAAGGTGGGTGGGGGAATGGGTTAAATGGATGATGGGTGTTAAGGAGAGCACTTGTTTGTGATGAGCACTGGGTATTGTATGTAAGTGCTGAATCACTAAATTCTACACCTGAAACTAATATTACACTGTATGTTAGCTAACTGGCATGAAATTAAAAGTTGAAACTAAAATAAATAAAATAAAAAGGTTCAGAGAAACTAAATAGACATTTTCCCAAAGAAGACATACAAATGGACAACAGATACATGAAGATGTGCTCAGCATCTTTAATCATGAGCATAATCCATATCAAAACTAGAATGAGATATCATTTCATGCCTATTAAAATGGCTTTTACCCCACCTCCCCGCTCAAAAAAAAAAAAAAGAAAAGAAAAGAAAAGAAAGAAAGAAAGAAAGGAAGGAAGGAAGGAAGGAAGAAAGAAAGAAAATAAGAAGAGCCAAGTGATAGTGAGGCTATGGAGAAAAGGGAAGCTTTGTTCACTATAGCCACAAGTGTTAATTGGTACAGTCAGTATGGACCACAGGAAGAGGTTCTTCAACAATTAAAAATAACACTATCATATGATATAGCAATCCCACTTCTGGATATACATCCAAAGGAAATCAAATCACTCTATCAAATAAATGTATGTATTTTAGCTGAGATAAAGAAGGAAATTCTGCCATTTATGACAATAAAGATGGAGTTTGAGGGCATTATTTTAAGTGAAATAAATTAGACAAAGATAATACTGTCTGATCTCATTTATATGTGTGTTCTAAAGAGGCTGAACTCATAGAAACAGTACAGTGATGATTGCCTGGGGCTGTGGGTTGGGGGAAATGCAGAGATGTTGTCAAGGGGTACAAACTTCCACTTATAATATGAATATGTTGTGAGGATCTAATGAGTAATGTGGTGACTATTGTTAGCAATGCTGCATTATATACTTGAAATTTGGTAAGAAGTAGGCCTCAAATGTTCCTGCCACAAGAAAAGGTAATTATATGATGTGATGGAGGTGTTAACTAACCCTACCATAGCCATAATTTTGCAATGCATAAGAGCATCAAATAATAACGCTGCACATCTCAGACACACTCAGTTATATGTCAATTATGTTTCAATAAAGGTATAGAAAAAAAGAAAAATAATGAGGATACAGAAGATAAGTTAAATATAGGAGCCATATTCTTATGTAGTGAAGGAAATCCAATGCCCAGTGCTGTGAGTTGAACTCTGTCCCCCATAAAGACATATTCAAGTCCTATCATTTGGTACCTGTGAACTTGATCTTATTTGTAAACAGGGTCTCTGTATATGTAATCAAATTTAGGTGAGGTCATACTGGATTAGGGTGGGCCCTAATACTGGTGTTCTTATGAGAATAAGGAAATTTGGACACAGACACACACAGACAAAGGGAGTGTGCCATGTGAGTGATGGAAGAGGCAGAGACTGGGGTGATAGATTTACAATCCAAGGAATGTCAATGGTTGCCAGAAACTGCCAGAAGTTAGAGGAGAGTCATGGGATAGATTCTTCCTCAGAGCCCTGACAAGGAGCCAATACTGCTGACATTTTGATTTTGGATTTTTAGCTCCCAGAAATGTGAGAAAATTAACTTCTAATGTTTTAAGTCATCTGATCTGTGGTAATTTGTTTCAGCAGCCCTAGGAAATTCATATACTTTAAATTATATTTAGATATGAGCAAGAAGATGGTATCTACTCTAATAGGAGGGAAGGCAGGAAAAAAAGATGGTAAAGATACATATAGACTAGTATATTTAGTTGTGGCTACGGTGAAACTTTCCTCTATTTCTCTCTATTGTCCAAGAGTGGGGTGGAAAAATCTACTGTAAATTTAACAGAGAAAAAAATGTAAGAAATAGTCATCTTAAAGGAGAGACTTGAACATATAAGAGAAGTTTAATACCATTGCTGAGTAACGTTAATGGACCACTTGGAGTTTGACATTATAAATTAAATTGAAGCCAATCCTCATGGTTACATAATTTCCTCAGCTGCATTCAGCTTGCAAAGGTACTACTAAGGAGTAATGGGGGAGTTGGACATATCTGAAACTAGAGTTTTGTCTAAGAGATATCAAAAGGAATGTGGATAAAGGGGATTGTAGATTTAGGCCGGAAATTTTGTTTTGGTTCACCATGAGCCAATAAGAACCTTAGATAGATAAGGATCTATAATGGGTAAGAATATAAGTAAAGCCATGGGGAAATGATTAATGACCAATAGTTCAAAGTTGGTAAAATCAATAGTAGGTCTTACAGGGGTAGGAGAATTGTTAGAGTGTGGGTATTAGAGGTACTTGAAGTAGTGATTAGAGAATGGTTGAAATTGAGATTTTGGAGGGATATGAATAGAAGTGAGCCACTGAAGTAAGATGGAAGGCAAGATAATTTGAGAAAATAAAGTCAATTAATAGAGATATTAGGATATGGGAATGATTATCTACTATTAAAATTGCCAGGGTATTAAGACATGAGGGAATGGCAGTGGGCCAGACAGAAAATCATGGCAAAATAAAAGCAATGACCTGGGAGTTAGTAGATGAATATAACAAGGAAACATAACAGATGATATAAATTGTATGATAGAAGATTCAAAGCTGGCTATTTTTAGGGAGTAGAGAAGTAGAATGACTTGGAAATGCCATTGAGGAACCAAGTACACATCTACTGCATCTCTGGGTCCAGTGGGGACATGGGAAGGAAAATATCTCCTACACAAGAAAGCCCCAGGAAAAACAATATATTTGAGAAACAGCCGAGTTTCAAAGAACAATGAAGTGGAAATATCATTCAGATAAGAAGCAGAGGATTTGGCTGATGACAGTGTGTTTCAGAGATAATGCCCAATGGTGACATAATTCTGAAGCCTTTGTGATGTAAGAGGAAAGATCAGATGTAGGCAGCATCAAACTAGAAACACCTCTCTAAAAGCACTAGGAGCTCAATTGTAACTTCTAGATCAACTTCACACTGTTTTGAAATTTCTGATTTTAAAAGTAATACATACTCATTGAAAAACATCCAAACAGCATAAAAATGTGCCATTTATAAAGGGAAAACCTCTTTACGTTTTTTAGAATTTGAATTTCTGATTCAAAGATTTTCTAAATGTTCTTTTTATAAATGAGATTGTGCACTTTTACATGTTTGTTATTCACATTTCTTTTTCTATAAAACACCTGTTCATATCCTTCAACTGCTTTTTACCACCTTAATTGTATCTTTAATATTGAGTTTTATAAACTTTTTATATTAGATTGTACCATAAGACATTCCCATTTTTGAAGGCAAAAAATGATTGAATATTGACAATTTTGGGGCGCCTGGGTGGCTCAGTCGGTTAAGCGTCCGACTTCGGCTCCGGTCATGATCTCATGGTTCGTGGGTTCGAGCTCTGCATGGGGCTCTATGCTGACAGCTAGCTCAGAGCCTAGAGCCTGTTTCAGATTCTGTATCTCTCTCTCTGACCTTCCCCTGCTCACGCTGTCTGTCTCTCTCTCAGAAATAAATGAAACATTTAAAAATATTGACAATCTCATATGGTTCAACTTAATACACATGGCTATTAGCTGGTATTTCCAAGTCAACGTGGTCTATATTGACCTAATTTTTATTTTATTTCAGCAATACTCTTTTGGAGGATGTTAACTTTTAAAATAAAGACCAACATTGAAAGATGTGGTCACTGATACCTGCAGAAATACTGTTGTTTAATTACTTATTAATATTTCATCATTTACTTAATGACTCCTTTTAAAAGTCAAGTTGCTAAATCTTCTTTTACTAGAAATGATACTGTCTTTCTTCTTAGCAGAGCAAAGGAATGATCTAAATTTCTTTTTACATAAAATTAAATATAACAAAGTTGTATAATAGTCTTAATATATTATATCCTGATTTACATTTTAAGTGCCTCCTTCC
>NW_027532001.1:87302-88499 GCF_008692635.1 Crocuta crocuta | reverse complement strand
ATACACATTAATTACTTCCTTTCTTAAAATAAGACTTTATTCATGGACATGGAGGAGGGCACTGTGGGGATGAGCACTGGGTGTTATATGGAAACCAAATTGACAATAAACTATTAAAAAATATATAAGATGTGATTGTAAGCGCACACACACACACACAATGGTTAAGGCCATGCAACTATTTTGTGAAAAAGCTTGAAATAGCTAAATCTCAAAGCAAAACACCCAAGATATTGTTGAAAATTTCGTACCTCTGTTTAACATTTTAATCTATAAATAATATTACCATGAGAGAAACATTATTTACATTTAAAAGGATAAATATGTATCCAAGTTGAGCATATTAATCATTAAAAATACTAAAAGGTATTAGACAANACTTTAGCATTGTAATTTCAAACTGGTAATGTTGAGTGATGACATCATAAAGAGACTGAATAACAGGAAGTTGAAGGGAAAAGACAGAGTTATTATATTTTATGGTGCATACATGCCTCTGAAATCTATTAAAAATTAGTAGCTGTGTTTACGCACAATATTTTACAGCTTGAACAGGAAGAATCAGGTTTTCATTAAATCTATTTGTTTGTTTACTAAACATATAATTGTTATTAGACGATTTCAACACTAGTTTTAAGCATATGTGTGTACACATGGATCTATATACATGTGTATATGATGGAGCGATATGGATCAAAAGGAAAATAAAAGAATATAAATATTCCTTTATGAAGAGCTAATTTAATCTTGTACATTTCCTTCCCATTCAGACTTTCTTCCATAAAAAAACTATCATCTATCTATCTATCTAATTATCTATCTATCTATCTATCTATCTATCTTTACAGTGATACTTCTTCAAAATAACTTGAATATGGTTTCATCTTATATGTATAAATTACACAAAGGTAAAATGCCTATTAAAATAGTACCAGGAAGTCTGAAAGACATTTTTTCTCCACAAATCTAAAAACAACTGTTGTTATGTACAAAGTTATGTTAAAATCAGTTACCAATGTGACTTGGTAGGGAATTTGCAAAATATGAACTTTTCATTATATAAAGGAAACTTGTGGTAGATAAGGATGTATACAGGAATAAAGTGTCTTTTATGCATTCTAGATAACAAAATGTGAGTATCATTTTGGCTCCAGGAAGAAAAGAAGTTTAATAGTTATTCTCATTTTTCACTACTGT
>NW_027532001.1:86473-87127 GCF_008692635.1 Crocuta crocuta | reverse complement strand
TGTTTCTGTCATTAAATTTTTATTTATTTTTGAAAGTATATTTTTCTTATGTAATACTAACCCTATCTCATTTTTTATCTTGTTTATTAATTTTGAGAGAGACAGAAAGCACAAGTGAGTGGGGAAAGGGCATAGAGAGAGAGGTGAGGAGAAACAGAATACCAAGCAGGCTCTGTACTGTCAGCACAGACATTCTCACAATCACGAGATCATGACCTGAGCCAAAATCAAGAGTTCAATGCGTAACCAACTGAGGCACCCAGGTGCCCCTGAACCTATTTCATTTTTAGAAAACAAAAGGAAAATGTGATACGAACACCAAGGTAGTTTTCATTTGAGCAATGTTATATAGTCTCAGAACCCTTCCATTGGCCATACTGAGCTTAAAAGCGTATCAAACAGTATTTCTTCTGAAGTAAAGTAATACAAAGCCCTTCAATTTGTAAGTCTAAAATGGACCACAATCAGTAAAGGAATAAAAGGAACACTAACTATGTGTAAAGAGCCTCGAAAAATGTTCCTACTTTCAAGCCAAGTAATTCTACTCCTAAGAATGCATACTAAGTAACTAATTAATTCAGCACAAAAATGTTAATTGTAATTTTACATAAAATATTAAAATTTAGAAACACTCTAAATGTACAATATTTGGGA
>NW_027532001.1:85352-86425 GCF_008692635.1 Crocuta crocuta | reverse complement strand
TATGGAGAGTTTTATTTTTTGCATACTATTTTTGTACTAAAAATTCCTACAACATAGGTATATATTGATAAGCAAAATTATAATATTAAAATATATGTAAAGCATTGCAAGTGCAGATAGAAACAATATTTGGAACATTTACATTCTTGGATTTTTGGAAATGATAAGAAAATTAGCATTACTTTTGAAGGACTGTTGAGTAGATAAAACCAATTAACAAAATAGTCATTTTTATTAATTTTTAATGTATATCTATTTTTGAGACAGACAGAGACAGAGCACGAGTGGGAGAGGGTCAGAGAGACGGGAGACACAGAATCTGAAGGGGGCTCCAGGCTCTCCGTTGTCAGCACAGAGCCTGATGTGGGGGCTCAGATTCACAAACATGGAGATCATGACCTGAGCTGAAGTCAGACTCAATCAACTGAGCCACCCAGGCGCCCCACAAAACAATTTTTACTAATACTACTTTATTTTTTTAACTTACCTGTTAACTCAAATAGTCAAATTGACATATAACTTCAATGAATACAAAATTGCTGTCAGAATTTCTAAGATTCAGTCAAAGAAAATTAAGTAATATCTATGAACATATAAAGGTGTAAATGGCTTATTTTAATTCATGTGAAGAGTATGCTTAAAGATTTGATCTTTTAACTTTGTATATGTTATTATTGATTTGACGTTTTAATCATAAGGAAGAAAATTAGCGGGAAAAAGGATTAGAGGAATGCTTTGTATTGGGAAAGATCTAGGGCTCAAGTAGAGTACATGCCCTGTACAACCCCATCACCAAGGCAATACTGAGGCAGAAGTGAGGCTGGTTGTCTCTTCCTCTCTTTCTCTTTTGTCACATCTGTTTCCTTTTCCCTCCCCCATTTCAAAGCTTTCCCTGATTTTTAAAAATGAGATATAATGCAGGGAAGAGTGAAAGCATATGCAAATCTACAACAAGATTTGGCTTGGGCCCTGGACTTCTGCCAGCATGACCTCGAACTTTGAGGAAGAAAAACGTAACATTTTTTTTCAGTCACCAATTTCACTCTTTAACAACATTTACACACACACTGGCA
>NW_027532001.1:77833-85164 GCF_008692635.1 Crocuta crocuta | reverse complement strand
CATGCCACTTTCCCCCCTGCACTGGCCCTCCCTGCCACTCTATCTCCTTTATTTTTTTTTCCATAGCACTTATTACATTCTACATAACTTATTTACTTATTGTTTATCACTCACCACTAGAATATAAAGACCATAGGGGTAGAGATGTTTATTTGTTTTATTTACTGATGTATCTCCAGTGCCTGAAATAGTGCCTGACAAATAGATGACACTATTTTTGTNGAAAGAATCATTATTTTCTGTAGCCACTGAAAAACTAAGATTGAAATTATCAATATACTGCCACCTACTAGTAATAGGACTAAATTGGCCATTAATTTTGAGCTAAAATTTATGACTATGTTGCATTTCATTTTGTACTGGTTCCCTGCTGGTCCTGGTGGTAAGGGTGGAAGTGTTTTGAAGGGATATGCTTGGGAGTAAAAACATCAAATTGGAACTCAGGACACCAGTGTTAAAATTTTAGCTTTGTCACTGATCATATGGCTTTGGATAAGCCAACTAAACTTTCTTTGGTGTCTCAATCTATAATAGGGATGGACCAGATAGTTTTCCTAGAGTGACACAGACTGTTAAGGATCTAGGAGGGTAGTAATCAAGTGATCTAGAGCCAAATTCCACATTTCAGATAGGTTTCATTCTGTATTAATATATTTTAATTAAAAGAATCTGAATGCTTGTACATGTAATATATTGATCCAGTATGAACCACTATTTCATACTGATCAAACATTTTAATTGGCAATGATACGTAATAAAAAAATAATTGTGAACACGACAACTTTATGGAATCCAGGATTTAAGGTAAAAAATAAAATCTGAAATGGCCCCTCCTCCCCCTTTCCACCATGACTCAAACTCCAGTAGATTAAAAAGAGTCTGATATCTCCATCTAGTTAGAAAATGGTTCTCAACTCTTAAACTCTGATCAATTATGAGGACACTCTCAAACTTTGATCAAGAGACTAAATAAATGACTATTCCAGGTGAGAATGCACACTTCAAGTCTTGTCAAAAGGAACCTTGAAGTGAGTGAATCATCTGGTATTGAGTGGAATAAAGCTTGCATCAAATTAAAAGGGGCAAATTGGGATATCAAAACTTGAACCAATGCAAGCCCTACATGAAGTTAAGGCTATTTCTGTGTTTTTCTTTTATGGTGTTGTAGTTAATAATTTAATCTCCATGATTAGCAGAGTGCTGCTTCAAAGTAGGCACTCAGTAAATACTTATTAATGAATAAATACGTAAGAGAGCTATGATCAGGAAAGAGTTGTACACAGTTAGAGAACTGATATGCAACAATTTAAATAGTACAAAAGTAGATGTTTTTATAGATCATTAGTGACATTTAGTATTAGTTATTGTGTTGCTATTATTGTGGCCTAGTATAGCTTTTGTTAGAATCATTATTTGAAACGTGTGCTCAAAAATTCTCATTTTCAGGTGTGTGCTATAAACACATGACATGTATAGACACAATTGTGAATCACAGAATCAGAAGAACTTGTCTTTTTTTAAAATTTTTAATGTTTTATTTGTATTTGAGAGAGAGATAGAGAGAGAGAGAGAGAGAGAGAGAGAGACAGCGTGAGCAGGGGAGGGTCAGAGAGAGAGGGAGATACAGAATCTGAAGCAAGCTCCAGGCTCTGAGCTGTCAGCACAGAGCCCGACGCGGAGCTCGAACCCATGAACCGTGAGATCATGACCTGAGCCGAAGTCAGACACTTAACCGACTGAGCCACCCAGGAGCCCCAGAACTTGTCTTTTTAAATAGGAAATTGTCTAAAGCTTATGAGAGAACTTTCCTAAATGTTTTATTTGTATGTAAGACCCATAACAAGTAAATGGTGGCTATATTTTAAGAAGATCTATGACAGAGTTCATTAGATATTTATTTTGATTGCTCAAATGAAGAAATTTTGAAAAGGCAAATGAATGAGAGGGATAGAGAGGCAACACCCATGCACTGCCCTTTTTGTTTTTATTTATAAAGATAAATACTATACATGGAACTCCCATGCTTCTCTATTTCTCTAACCTCTCTGTCATTTCTCTCATATTCCTGATACCCATGTCTACCGAAAAATATTGTGATAGACTCTATTGATTTCTTACCCAACATTTTCCCCTTCCTCTGTATTTCTTACTTGTCATCACCATAGAAGCTAAATATCCCATGTACATAGTTTCCAAGACTTCCTCGTAGCTCGTGGTGGTCCCCCAACCTAGATTGGGCCAATGAAAATAATAGAAATACTTCTAGGAAGTGTCTGGGATTTTCTATTATGATAAAAGCCCTATTTTATTCCTGCTTCATATATTCTTTTATAATGTCATGATGCTTGAAAGTGCAGCAGCCATCTTTTGAACATGAGAAGACATATTGACAACACCATAGATAACTCAGCAGAAGCACTGTAGGATCCTGGGTTTCAATAAAATTTTTAAGCCACTAACTTAATTATTAAAAAAAAAATTCTTTCTGTAATAATGTAATGGAGAGGCTGGATGGCTCAGTTGGTTAAGCATCCAATTATTGATTCACTAAGCGGGTGAAATGACTTGTGCTGGTCTCCTGGGGGATATACTTGAAGGGTGTAGTTGGGTGTAATGGCTCCGTTCCCCACTAGATAGCATTGCTTAACTCACTGGGATGGATCCGTGTGTGTGTGTGTGTGTGTGTGTGTGTGTGTGTGTGTGTGTGTGCGCGTGCGTGCGAGCGTGCATGCACATGCGCGGGAGAGGTGGAAATGTCTTCATCCAGCTTCCGAGTCTCTGTTGACCCACGATCAAGCACCTCTCCTTTGTCTCAGACTTCTGTCCACTCCCCACATCTACCCTGTCCTTGTCCAAGATGTCCACTTGCCAGGTAGCCCCTCCCTCCAGAGCCTTATCTAAGATGGGGTTGTGATTCAATACCTCACACTTTAGAAATCCATGGCTTGGATCTGTGCTGACTCTCTGTGGGAGGATCTTGCTGAGCAGTTGCCAGGTGGTGGCTTGCCCCACAAAATGTTTTTGTGATAGCACAGTCGCAGAGGTTCAGAGATTACGGCAAATCACCACACACAGCTAGCACCAGGTTTTGCCGCACTCTGGTGTCTTTGTCCCAATACCAGCAAACATGGCTTCTCTCCAGGATCTGCTGGGATTTTGGTCTGTGGGGAGATCATATGGCCAGCCTCTACCAAATGCAATCCAAGCAGGGGAACTCTTTCTCCCCGTGTGGCTCATGCATCCCTTAGACTCTGCTGCCTCCATCTGGGGATTTGCCCTACTTCTTCACCCTAACACCACCAGGCACTGAGCTCTGAAACTTCAGACTTTGTGCTCCCCTGTTTATAGAATCCCGGTGGTATTGAAGCCTTCACTTCTCTCCCTGTCAATGGTTATGGGGAACAGATTTCTTGTTCAGTATCCTGCCTGTGTTTTCTCTATCTCTTTCCAGCGACTTTCAGGGGGAGGGGCTTTTCTTGTATGATCCCTATGTGCTGCACTCTACCCCAAAAGTCAAATCAATCTTAAAAAAGAAAAACAAAGTGGGAGACATCACAATTCCAGACTTGAATTTTATATCACAGTGTTGTGATAATCAAAACACTATTATATTGGCACTAAAATAGACATGTAGATCAAGAGAACAAAATAGGAAACCCATAAATGAGGCCACAGCTATATGGTCGACTAAATTTCGACAAAACAGCAAAGAATATCCAATGAGAAAAAGACAGTCCTTCAACAAATGGTGCTGGAAAAACTGGACAGCAACATGCGAAAGAATGAGTCTGTATAATTTTCTTACACAGTATAGAAAAGTGAATTCAAAATAGGTTAAAGACCTAAATATGAGACCTAAAACCATAAAAACCCTAGAGGAGAACACAGGCAGTAACTTCTTTGACAGTGGCCATAGCAACTTCTGTTTAGATATGTCCCCTGAAGTAAGGGAAATAAAAGCAAAAATAAACTATTGACTCTTCATCAAAATAAAAAGCTGCACAGTTGAAGGAAACAATAAAACTAAAAGGCAGCTTATGGAATGGGAGAAGATATTTGCTAATGACATATACAATATAACCAGAGTACATGAAGAAATGATAAAATGCAACACCAATAAATTGGATTCTTTAAATAATTCAATTTACAAAAAGCAAAAGACAGAAGAGACATTTGTACAAAGAGAACATACAGATGGCAAATAGGCAATTGAAAATATGCTCAAAATTACCCATTTTCAAGGAAAATGCAAATTAAAACTACAATGAGATATCACCTCACACCAGTCAGAATGGCTAAGATCAACAACCCAGGAAATATCACGTATTGGCAAAGATGCGGACAAAGGTGACACTTCTTACATTGTTGGTAGGAATACAAAATGGTGCAGCTGCTTTGGAAAACAGTATAGAGGTTCCTCAAAAAGTTAAAAAATGGAACTACACTATGACTTAGCAATGCACCACTAGGTATTTACCCAAAGAATGCTAAAATATTAATTCAAAGGAATACATACACCCCAATGTAGTAGCATTATCTACGATAGCAAGTGATAGAAATAGTCCAAGTGTCCATTGACTGATAAATGGATAAAGAAGTGGTCTGTACTTATGTGTGCGCACACGCGCGTGTGCACACACACACACAGAGGAATAATATTCAGCCATAAAAAAGTAATGAAATCTTACCATTTGCAAAGACATGGATGGAACTAAAGAGTATTATGCAATGCAAAATAAGCGAGAGAAAGATAAATACCATATGATTTCACTTGTAGGTGGAATTTAGGAAACAAAACAAAGAAAGGGGAAACAGAGAAAGAGAGACACAGAGAGACAGAGAGAGAGAGAGAGAGAAACCAAGAAACGGACTGTAAACAACCGAGAAAAACCTGATGGTATCCAGAAGGGAGGTTGGTAGGTTGGTAGGGAATGGGTTAAATAGGTGACTGGGATTAAGAAATGCACTTGTGATGAGCACAAGTGTCACATGGGTGTTATATGGACGTGTTGAGTTACTATGTTGTCCACCTGAAATTAATATTACACTGTATATTAGCTAGCTGGAATTTAAATTTAAAAATTTTAATTAAAAATAATGAAATCCTAATAAAAAACAAGAAATAAAAAAATTAGCCCTATAAAATACAAATAATAAAGTGGTGGTTACCAGGGAATGGGAAGACAGAATTATGGTGTTTTAGGGTACAAATATATAATGAGTATTTAATAAGAAAGTGATAATGAATATAGTCAATAATATTTTAGTTTATGTCATGTGATAAATATTGCTATATCAGCAATTATATTACAATATATAGATATAGGAAATAACACACCCTACACNGGGCCCCATTGTTTTATTTATTTCTGAGAGACAGAGAGAGAGAGAGACAGAGAAAGATAGCATGAGCAGGGGAGGGTCAGAGAGAGAGGAAGACACAGGCTCCAGGCTCTGAGCTGTTGTAACACAAAGCCTAACGCGGGGCTCAAACCATGAAATGTGAGATCATGATCTGACCCAAATTTGGATGCTTAATCTCTTGAGCCACCCAGGCGACCCTATTCCACAAAATTTTTGTACATATACTTCTTTTTAAAAATTTATTTATTTAAATATGTAGAGTATCATGTTGTCTTTGAAAAGTTTGACATCTTCTTTGCCAAATCTGATGCCTTTGATTTCCTTTTGCTGTCTGCTGGCTGATGCTAGGACTTCCAGCTCTATGTTNAGAATTCCCCAGGGAAGCCATCAGGTCCAGGGCTCTTATTTGTTGGGAGATTTTTGATCACTGATTAGATTTCTTCACTCATTATACGTCTGTTCAGATTTTCTATTCTTCCCGTGTGAATTTTGGTAGTTATTGTGTGTTTAGGAATTTGTCCATTACTTCTAANGGCGTTCTTGTTGCTCTGCCTCTAGTTCCTTTAGGTGAGCTGTTAGATTTTGGAATTGCACTTTTTTCTAATCTCTTGAAATAGGCCTGGAGAGCAATGTACCNTGCGGGGCTCCAACCCACAAACCGCAAGATCATGACCTAAGCGAAAGTCGGACGCCTGACCAACTAAGCCACCCAGGCGCCCCAGAGAGAGTGTTTTTTGAATGGTATCTGTTGGTCTCTCGTGTTGGGACCTTGGTTATTTTATTTTCCTACTCGTAGTGATATTTGGGACTCTCCACCTTGTGTACTCTGCCTTGTTTCTTGAGGTAGCCTCAAGTAGCCCTGGAGAAGAAAACACAATCAAACACACAGGGAGCAGGAGCACACAAACTCACAGACTAATTCAACCTACATGTAAACCGAGAGGGAAAATCAAAAAGTTAAGAGAAAAGACGGAGGAGGGAGGACGAATAATAGAGAGTATAAAATACATAAAAGGGTCAAAAAGGAGAAAAGAAAAGGAAAAAAAAAAAAAGAAAACCGATGGGCAAAGAACAGTTTAAAGCATATAACCAGATTTCCCAGCTACAGTTAAATAGCTGTGTGTATGCAGTGCTGGTTGAAGAGTATAGAGAAAGAGAGAGAAGACAGGGCGGGGATGAGGCAAAATTGGAAATATAATGAACAGACAGAAGGGATAAGAAGCTTTTTTCACAGAGCTAAAGGGTGTACTATGGTTGGATAGGTGAGAGAAAGACACTGGTGTTATCCAGAGAAACTATATAGTCTAATTGCTCCTGAGAGAAAGAGATGAAAATGTCGGTAGGTGTGGAATTTACATCTAGAAAATTGACTAAATGTGATTGTATAAGCAAGCAGCTGACCAGAATTAATCAGGTCAGTGTTCTGGGGAAAAAAGAAAGAAAAAAAAAAAAGGAAGAAGAAAAAATGGGAGGAGGGCAGCTCTCAAGCAGAGATGGGTGTGGTGTGATCCAATGCATCAGGCAGGAGTTCTGCCTTGAAGGTTGTCGGGAGGAGAGTGGCGGTGCTCCAGTCCCTTCTTGAACCAAGCGCTGCACCTCGCNCCCCCCCCCACCCCCGGGACCAGTTGGCGCAACGGGACCTGGCGTGCAGGTATTTGGCGGGCACGGTCTTTCTATGCCCCAAGCGGAGGTTTTTCCCCCTAGCGGAAGTTTTTCTGTTTCAGACTCTCTTTTGCCCCTCACTCCCCACAGAAGGGGATCGCCTCTGACCCTGGAGTCTCCGATCCTGGCCCAATTTTATCTTTCCCAGTTGTCACTCACGTTAGAAGGCTTTCTCAATGGATTCTGTGTACTTTTTCTCCCAATCTCTCGGGTTTCGTAAGGTTTCCGATGGTTTCAGATCTTTTCCGTGTGAGGTATGGGTGCGAGTGCAAGTACGGAGCTGCCTATTTCTCCGCCATCTTGCC
>NW_027532001.1:77065-77733 GCF_008692635.1 Crocuta crocuta | reverse complement strand
GGAAGCTCCTTAGAAGATTTTTTTTATTACAGATCAATTTCTTTGCTGGTTATGGATCTGTTCAAATTTTCTATTTCTTCCCATTTCAATTTTGCTAGTTCATATGTTTTTATAAATTTATCATTTTCTTCCAGATTGTCCAATTTGGTAGCAAATAATTTTTAACAATATTTTAATTGTACTTCTGTAGTGTTGGTTGTTACCTATCCTCTCTTATTTGTGGTTTAATATATTTGGGTCCTTTCCCTTTTGACAAGTCTGACTATGGCTTTATCAATTTTATTTTTTTTTCATAACCCAACTCTTGATTTCATTGGTCTGTTCTCCTGTTTTTGTTTTGTTTTTTTACATATATATAGTTTCTATATAATTCTTAAATTTATTTATTTTGAGAGAGAGAGAGAGAGAGAGCATGAGTGGGGAAGAGAGGGACAGAGAGAGAGAGGGGAACAGAGAATCCCAAGCAGTCTCTACACTGTCAGCACAGAGCCTGATGTGGGACTCAAAGCCACAAACTGTGAGATCATGACCTGAGCCAAAGGCAAGAATTGGACACTTAACTGACTGAGCCACCCAGGCTCATTTATTTCTGCTCTAACCCTCATTGTTTCACTTCTTTTTCTGGATATAGGCTTCATTTATTTTTCTAGCATCTTAATTATAAGGTT
>NW_027532001.1:75527-76863 GCF_008692635.1 Crocuta crocuta | reverse complement strand
TACATCATCATCATACTGAATGGTGAAAGACTACTTATGTTATTTATATTACACTATAATAAAAAAAGTTTTAAGGGAAATATTATGTCTATTTATGTAAAAACTCAGAAAGCTAGGAATAAAAGGAAACGTATAACCTCAAACTCTCTTTAAATATAACCCATTTGTTATATCAATGTCATTGTTGAAAGAGTGAATGATTTTTCTACGGTAAGCAAGACAAGGATGTCTGTTTTTGCTACTTTTATTTAACATTGTTCTGGATCCTCTACCTCTTGCTGTTAGACATAAAGGGGGAAAAAGAAATGAAGGATATTAGGAAAGAAGAAATAAAACTCTCCTTATTTGCAGAAAGCATGATTATCTACATAAAAATGATAAGAATTGACCAAAATTTTTGGAAATAAAATGAGTTTTAAAAAGTCACAAGATAAAATGTTAGCACACAAAAATCAATCAGATTCTTATATACTAGCAATGAACAGTAATTCATTCCTCCATGTTTTCTTCTGTTCTCTTATTGTCATTGCCCTAAAACCTTATTTTAGTAAACATATCATGTAACATGTTGTATGTGCCTTACCACCCCTCCCCATCCTGGATATATCTAAGCCCTTCTGCACATCTAAATTTAGGTGGAGTTGGTGAAATGAGACCACATCTGGGTTATACCTTTTTTAAAAGTAGTTTTCTTTAGGAACTGACAACATGCTGTTGAAATGTGGAGCTGTAACTCTGTGTGAACTATGGAANGTGTATTGTCCAAGAACTTGTATTTTATACCACTGGTCCTGTACCCAAAACATTTTATTTTATTGTTACTTATTTTATAAGTTTTGTTCAGCCTTTAAATCTGTTTATAATACAATTTGCCTCAATTCCATTCCAATTTGCATATTTGCTTCCAACACAAAATTATAATTTACCTAAAAACCATAAAATTTAAAAATGTCTACAATAGCTAATAAAAATGGAAATTTTAGGAATAAATCTAACAAAACATGAGAGAGTCAGTATGCTTAAAATTAAAAATTGCTGATAACAAACATGAAAGAAAACTTTAAAAATGGAGAGACATACTCTGCTAGTTGACTAAAATAATCAATATTGTTATGATATCAACTCTTCCCAAATAGACATACAATTCAATGCAATTTTTTTAATGTTTTATTTATTTCTAGGAGAGACAGAGAGAGACATCGTGAGCAGGGGAGGGTCAGAGAGAGAGGGAATCACAGACTCTGAAACAGGCTCCAGGCTCTGAGCTGGCAGTCAGCACAGAGCCCGACGCGGGGCTCAAACTCACGAACCGCGAGATCATGACCTAAGCGAAAGT
>NW_027532001.1:73116-75323 GCF_008692635.1 Crocuta crocuta | reverse complement strand
GCGAAGGTGGGGTGGGTAACCGACTAAGCCACCCAGGCGCCCCCAATTCAATGCAATTTTAATCAAACTCTCAGCAGATTTTGTGAACCTGCAAAACTGTAGAGATCAAAACAGCATAGAGCTGGCACAAAAACAGACATATAGATAATGGAACAAAAGAGAAAGCCCAGAAATAAAATGACAATTATATGGTCAGTTAATCTTGGATAAAGCAGGAAAGAATGTGATTGGAAAAAGACAGTTTCTTCAACAAATGGTGTTAGGAAAATTGGACAAGTACATGAAAAACAATATAAATNCTATAAATCCTAGAAGAGAACATAGGACATAACTTCTACGATATTTTATATAATAATATCCTTCAAGATCTGTCTCTTGAGGCAAGAGAAACAAAGGAAAATTACACCAATGAAAGTATATTAACATAAAATTCTTCTGCAGAGCAAGGTAAACAAACAAGGAAACTAAAATACAACCTATAAAATGGGATAGGATATTTGCAAATGTCATAGCTGCTAAATGGTAAGTATCTAAAATGTATAAAGAACTTATAGAACTCAGCACACACACACACACACACACACACAACAACAACAACAACAACAACCTTAAATAATCCAGGGGGGAAAATGTACAGAAGACATAAACAGAATTTCTCCAAAGAAGACACACAGGTGGCCAGTAGACACATGAAAAAATGCTCCAAATCCCTTGCCATCAGAGAAATACAAATCAAATCTCCAATGAAATATGACCTCACACCTGTCAGTGTGGCTAAAATAAAAAGAGACAAGTGTTGGTGTAAGAAGTTAGTTTTTCTCCGCATCCTTGCCCAAACCTGTTCTTTCTTGTGTTGTCGATTCTGTATTTCCCTGATGATGAGTAATGTTGAGCGTCTTTGCATGTTATCTGTTAGACATCTGTTTGTCTTATTTTGAAAAATATCTATATGCCATCTATCCATTTTTAACTGGATTATTTGTTCTGTTTTGTTTTTTGAATTAATTTTTAGAAGTGAAATTGCTATATCATGTGGTAGTTATATTTCTATTTTTTGAGGATATCTCTACTATTTTCCATATTGGCTAAACCAATTTACATTCCCACAAACAGTGCAGGAATTTTTCCTTTTCTTATCATTACTGCCAGTCCTTACTATTGTCTGACTTATTTATAATAACCATTCTAACATGTGCAAAGTGATATCTCACTGTCATTTCGATTTGCATATCTCCGATGATTAGTGAAGTTGAATATCTTTACATGTATCAGCTGGACATATGTGTTTCTTCCTTGGAACAATGTTGATACAGAGACTTTGCCCATTATTAATCTGACTCCTTCATTCCTCCCTCCCTCCCTCCTTCCCTCCTACCTCCCGTCCCCTTTCTTTCTTTCTTTCTTTCTTTCTTTCTTTCTTTCTTTCTTTCTTTCTTTCTTTCTTTCTTTCTTTCTTTCTTTCGACATTGGATTGCATGAATTTCTTATATACTTTGGAAGTTAACCCCTTATTAGATAGTTTGAAAATAATTTCTCCCGTTCAGTAGGTTTTATTGAGAGTTTCCTTTCATTAAAAAAATTAATCTTTATTTTTGAGAGAGAGAGAGACATAGAGAAAGAGAGAGAGAGGCAGAGAGAGAGGAAGACACAGAATCCAACACAGGCTTCAGGCTCTGAGCTGTCACCAGGGCTTGAACCCCTGAGCCATGAGATCATGACCCAAGACAAAGTTGGACGCTTAACCAACTGAGCCACCCAGACACCCGAGTAGTGCCTTTTCTTTTTGTTGGAGGTTTTCTTTGCTGTACAGAAGTTTTGTTTCTTTTTGTTTTTAAGTAATGTGTCCTATGTATTTTTGTTTTTACTGCCTTTAGTTTTGGAGTCAAATCCAAAAAATCCGGGAGAGTTATTGTTTCAGGTCTCATGCTCAAGTCTTCAATTCATTTTAAGCTGACTTTTATGTATGATGTAAGATCGTGGTCCAGTTTCACTTTTTTGAATGTGACTGTCCAGTTTTCTCAAAACACTGTTTTTCCACATTGTCTGCCTTTGGTTCCTTTGCTGTAAATTAATTGGCCATATATTTATGTGTTTATTTCTGAGATTTTTATTCTGATCCATAAATCTATAAACCTGTGTTTTTTCCAATACCATTTTAGTTTGATTACTACTGCTTTGTAATATAGTTTGGAATAAGGCAGAGTAAT
>NW_027532001.1:67175-73017 GCF_008692635.1 Crocuta crocuta | reverse complement strand
CAGAGCCCGATGCGGGGCTCGAACCCACGAACCGCGAGATCATGACCCAAGCGAAAGTCGGACGCTTAACCGACTAAGCCACCCAGGCGCCCCCAACTTTATTTTTCTTACTCACGATTGCTTTGGCTATTTGGTTTCTTTTGTGGGTTCAGACAAATTTTATGATTATTCAATTTCTGTGAAAAATGCATTAACATTTTGATAGGGATGACATTAAACCTATAGATAGTTTTGGATAGTATGGACATTTTAACAATGTTAATTATTTCAATCCATAAACGTGGAGTATTTTTTATTTAGTTGTTTCTTATTTATTTCCTTCATCAGTGTCTAATAGTTTTCACCTCCTTGGTTAAATCTATTCCTAGGTATATTATTCTTTTTGATGCAATTGTCAGTGGAATTGTCTTATTAATTTATCTTTCTGAATTTTCATTATCACCTTATAGAAACACAAGTGATTTTTGTAAATTGAGTTTGTTTGTTTTTTTTTACTGAATTTATTAGATCTAACTCTTTTTTTGGTATAGCCTTTAATGTCATGTTATCTTCAAATAGTGACAGTTTTACTTCCTCCCTGTTTATTTGGATGACTTGCCTATTTGATCTGCCTATGCCATCCAATACTAGAATGAATGAAAGTGGAAACTTGAGTATCCATGTCTTTTTCCTAATTTTAGTGGAACATGTTTCATCTTTTCACCATTGAGTATGATGGTAGCTGTAGACTTGCCATATATGGTCTTTGTTATGTTAGGGCATATTTCTTCTATACGCACTTTTTTGAGAGTTTTTATCAGAAATGAATGAAATAACCAAATACTCTTTTTGCATCTTTTGAGATGATCATATTATGCCTATCCCTTAATTTTGTATCATAGGGAATCAAATGGATTGATTTGCAGATGTTGAACCATCTGTGTCTCCCTGAAATTAATTCCCTTTTATCATGCAGTATAGTCCTATTAATGTATTGTTGAATTCTGTTTGTTAATATTTTGTTTTGCATTTTTGCCTTTATGTTTTTCAAGGATTTGGCTTGTAATTTTCTTTTCCTGTACTGTCCCATTTGTCATTTTTTGTATCACAGTAATGCCGGCCTTGGAAAATGAGTTTGGAAATATTCTCTGGTCTTCTATTTTTTGGACAGTTTGGAAAAGGTTGGCATTGTTCTTTATTTATCTGGTAGCATTAAACAGAGAATCCATATTGTCATAGATTTTGTTTATTGGGGATTTTTGATTAATGACTCAATCTTCTAACTACTAGTTAATCTGTTCAGATTTTTAATTTTTTCATGATTTAGTCCTCATACGTTGCATATTTTCAGGCATATATTCATTTCTCTTAGGTTGTTCAATTTGTTGGTGTATAAATGTTCATAGTAGTTTCTTATAACACTTTGTATTTCTGTGTTATCAATTGTAACATCTACTCTTTTTCTAATTTTATTTATTTGATTCCTTTATATTTTCTTTCTTTGTGAGTTTAGCTAAAGGTTTGTCTATTTTTTTATTATTTAAAAAGTTAGCTCTTAGTTTCACATATTTTTTCTTTTGTCTTCTTTAGTCTCTATTTCATTTAATTCTGTTAATCTTTGTTATTCTATTCCTCCTACTAACTTTAATTTTAGTTATTCTTTTTCTAGCTCCTTGAGGTGTATAGTTAGGTTTTTAATTGAGATCTGTCTCATTTCTTAATGTAGGAATTTATCATTAGGAACTTCCTTCTTAGAACTTCTATTGCTTTATCCCATTAAGTTTTGGTGTATTGTATTTATATTTCCATTTGTCTCGAGATTTTTTAAATTATTGTTTAAAATTTCTTCATTGACACTAATACCCATAAGGATTTTTCATCCATATTCTTTTTTAAATTTTTATGAAGACCCTATTGGCCATCTAAACCATATATATCTTTATTCAACTATAATTAATAACTAGTGTTATACTAGTTTCAAGTGTACAGTATAATAATTCAATGATTCTATGCATTTTTGGGGCTTATAACGATAGGTGTACTCCTAATCCCTTATATATATTTCACCCATCTTCTTTAACCCATCTTCTATCCCATATACTTTACCAATTCTTCTATATTCTTGAGGGCTATTTTTCTCTACTTTTATTTTCTTTTGTTGTATATTTTTAATTTGGTGTTTATATTGGGGAAATGCTAACCACATAAGATGAGTTACAGTATTTCTGCCTCTATTTGAGGAATTACAGAGAGGAAAGTGTTGAAGTTTCCAACTATAATTGTTGATTTGTACATTTTTTCCATTTAATTTCTTCAATATTTAATTTATTTTACTTTCTATTGTGAGTTGTGTATATTTTTAGGAATATTTTATCTTCTTGAGATTTTCATTTTATTATTATTCAATGTCATTATTGATCCTTAGGTATTTCTCTTATTTTAAAGTTTTCTCTATTTGCTATTAACAGTGTCCTTCCAAGACATTTTAAATTAGTGTTGTCATTTTATGTATTTTCTCATCCTTTTACTTCTAATATACTTATTTTGTTATATTAAAATTGGTTTCTTATAGGCATGACATAATCATATCTTGTATAACCCATTCGAATAATCTCCAATTTATGGTCTTTTACTATGTCTAGACAATTTCTATTTAAAACAGCTATTAAGAATGGCATAATTAAAATAGCTACATAAAAGACCCCAGCCTCAGTTCCCCTTACAAAGATAAATAGATAGCTGTCCATGAACATAAACATCTGTTGATGAGCTCTGGATTTCACTTAAGAAACTACACCAACATATTGAAAGAATAAATCTGAGAATAGCCACACATAAAGACAAGGAATACAGCTTCATTTTGCCTGCATCAACTAATCCCTCAAGATAACATTGCTTAGTTATAAGAGAGTTTCCCAGCTACATAGAGTTTTCATCACAAGTAAAGGAAGAGTGGGACGAATAATAAGGTTCCTCAGCTTTCTTTTGGGGTGGCACGCAAAAGTCCCACTTCCATTTTACTCTATCCAGAGACTGGCAAAGCTGAGACATATAGAGATGGATAGGAACTAGAAATAAAAGCAGAAGTTACCAGTAACAAACATTCAGTGGAAAGGTTGAAATTCACAGTGACCTGCTTTACATACAAATCCAATAGCTTCAACCACAGAAGAAGAAACCAACAGTTTAAATAGTTGTTGAATTCTAATGATTTTTACCAGTCTTACCCCAAACATATTTTAATTAACTGATGCTAGCTGACTGAATCCCCTATCCCCCACTTCCTGCCACCAATACATTCTAGTATTGCACTGTCAGCCAGTCAAAGTCTCTGGGGATGTGCAAGTGCAAAATCCCAGCTTAGGCCACTGCTGATGATCCCACTATTATGTGAAAGTTTAGGGCTAGGCTTTCCAGATGAGAACCTGCATGGTCTTCTGGCCCGACTGCAATCTCTGACCTCCAATGCATTAATCTGTGGCAAGCCCCATCAACACTGTAGTACATACCAACAGCCATGGCCCTCAAAGTTATCAGTGTGCTCACAGTTGGCCTCAGACCTTTTTGTGCTGGCCCACACCACTATGTGTGTGTTTTCAGTTGGCACATGCCGGTAACAGTACCTACAGCTGGCCCTGCAGCCAAGTGTGGTCACAACACTCATTCTGGTCACAACTGTTACCTGCAGTGATCCCAAGGTGTTGGGCATGGAGTTGCCAGTGAAGATTCCAATACACTTTGCACATATGTGGGACTTCCACAACACTTGTGGAGTTGTTGCAGAGTTGTTGAAAGTTAGATAGAACTGGCCTGAACTAAAGAGATATTCCACACCAGGATCCAAAATCACAACATGATTCCATACTTGACACCTGCACTGCTAGATCCAGAATCACAGCACACTCCAGCGTGTCCCAATATACATGTGAAAATCTTCCTTTACAGAAGTCAGTGCACATAATCTGAAGAGGGGACTGTGTTCAAAAGCGTGGATGCCAACAAAAGTCTGTAGATACCAGGAAAAAATGACAAACATTATGTCGCAAATGGAATATAGTAAAATTTATGTAATTTGTTACAAAGAAATGAAGAGTCAGGAATTACTGAAAATTCAAAATAATTATTAGGGGTGCCTGGGTGGCTCAGGGGTTAAGCGTCCGACTTTGGCTCAGGACATGATCTCACGGTTCGTGGGTTCGAGCTCTGCGTCGGGCTCTGTGCTCACAGCCAGCTCAGAGCCTGGATCCTGCTTCAGATTCTGTGTCTCCCTCTCTCTCTGACCCTCCCCTGCTCACACTGTCTCTCTCTTTCTCAGAAATAAATAAAACATTAAAATGTTTAAATAATTTTTGTAAAGATTCTCAGAGAGCTACGAAAACACAGATAAACACTTTATCATGAAAACAATATAAGAACAAAGAAAGAATTTGAACATAAATGATATAAGAATATAAAACATAAAATGACCAAACAAATTTTGGAGCTCAATAATGACTGCACTGAACAGTACAAAGGTAGTTTCAACAGGAAACTTAACTAAGAGGAAGAAGAAAATAGGTAAATTCAAAGATAGATCAACTGAATGGGGAGAGGGAGAGCTAAGATGGTGGAGGAGTAGAAGGACCCTATGTTTCTCTCATACTTTGAACACAGCTAGATAAAAATCAAATTATTCTGAGCACCCAAGAAATCAGTCTGAGGACTCAGAGAACATACTGCACAACTAGAGGGAAAGAAGAGGCCACATGGAACTTAGGAAGTGTGAAGACATGGATTGAGGATACTATGGAGGAGAGGGAGCCCTGATCACAGAGAAAGGTGAGTGAGAGTGAGAAAGAGAAGGAGGGAGAGGATCACATGGGGGATTACATAAAGAAAGCACTTCCCTAAAGCCATTGCCTGGGGGAAAAAGAGGGACTGATTATTGTGGGCTTTTACAACCAGAGGAGTTCAAAGACTGGAGTTTTAGAGGTCCACACCATGACAACTATTGAGCCCAGTGGGCACTGCAGTGCTACTGTGGAGAACAGGGAAGAGGCTAGGAGCAGAGAGTGCCATCTTAGGATCCCCTGGGTTGCACTAAGAGAAAAAGTTCCCCTTCTTGGAGTTCATCTGGTAGAGATGACATTGTCTCTCTGGGGACAAAAGAGTGGGCTGTAACATTGCACTCCCCTGTGCCTTAGCATAGCAATAGAGACACCTACTGAGGCCAGCTAAAGTGGACACCTAAAGACACCTGCAGATAGAAAGTGAGAAGATAGAAAATAATTTATCATGCTAATGGACATCAGAAAAAGCCATAGTAACCATACTTATATCAGGCAAACTATATTTTAAAGTAAAGAATGGAATGTAACAAAAGATGAATGGCATTACAGCATAATAAAAGAGACTATCCAACAAGATCTAACAATTGTAAATATTCATGACCCCAAATTGTTGACACATAAATATACAAAACAATTTATAACAAACACAAAAAACTCATTGTTAATAAAATAATAATAGGAGAATTTAACATTCCACTTACAGCAATGGACAGATCATATACTCAGAAAATCAAGAAGACAAAAAGTTACTTCAAATGACACATTGGAGCAGATAAAGATAAAAGATATATTAAAAACCTTTCATCTTAAAACAGCACAATACACATTCTTTTCAAGTACACATGAGACATTCTAAACAAAAGATTACATACCTGGTCATAAATCAGCCCTCAACAAATACAAAAAGATCAAGATCATACCATGCATATTTTCCAAAAAACTCTATGAAGTTTGAAGTGAACCACAAGAAAATATTTGAAAAGACCTCAAATACCTGGAATATACAAACATCCTACAAAGGAATTAATGGATGA
>NW_027532001.1:59792-67159 GCF_008692635.1 Crocuta crocuta | reverse complement strand
CAAAGGAATTAATGGATGATCAGAAAATTAAGAAGAAATAACAAAAATACCTGGAAAGAAATGAAAATGAAAACACGACATTCCAAAACCTTTGGAATGCATCAAAAGGGATCATAGAGGGAAGTATATAGCAACTCAGGCCCACCCCAAGAAGCAGAAAAATCTTAAATGAGCAAACTATTCTTACACCTAAAGGAGCTAGAGAAAGAATAATAAATGAAACCTAAAGGCATCAGAAGGAAGAAAATGATAAACATAAGGGGAAAAATAAATGATTTAGAAAAAACATTAGAATAGATCAATGAAACAGGATTTGGTTATTTGAAAGAATTAATAAAATTTATAACCCCCAGCCAGACTTATCAAAAAGAAAAGGGAAAGGAACCAAATAATAAAATTATGAATGAAAGAGGAGAGATGACAATCAGAAACACAGAAATACAATTATAAGAGAACATTAGGAAAACTTATATGCCAATAAATTGGGCAATTCATAAAAATAAACAAATTCTTGAAAATATATAAACCGAGGGGAAGGGGCAAGATGGCGGAGAAGTAGGGAACTCCGTACATTGCACTCGCCCCTATATGTCGCACGCAAAAGACCTGAAGCCATAGGAACCCTTACAGAATCCAGGAGTTTGGGAGGAAAAGGAGACAGAGTCCGCTGAGAAAACCTTCCAATGTGAGTGCCAACTGGAGAAGATAAAATCGGACCAGAGACACAGAGGGACAGGGGCAGTCCACCTCTGCAGGGAGTTAGAGGGGAAAGAGTGTCCGAAACTGCTCAAGATACGGTCCCTGTCGCGGGGGAACAGAAAAGTCTCTGCTCGGGAAACAGAGGGAACCTGTTTCTCTCTCTCCAGCTGACCCTAGGCGGGACGCACTTGTCCCAGGCTATCCCCAGGAAAACAACACCCTGCACGCCAGCTCAACCTGGAGGGGCCACGCAGCAACCACGCCTTTGTGCTTCTGGCTTGGCTGGATCCCTAGAGGGGAGGCTAAGGGTTTAAAAATGGGAGATTTGCCTGTGAGTTTGTGTTTTGGATGATGACACACAGAGGGACCCGGTTTCCAGCTCTCCAGCTGACTCTAGGCAGGACGGACTCTTCCCAGGTGACCCCCAGATGAAACTGCTCTTTGCTCGCCAACCTGATTGGAGGAGATGGGAGCAACAGCTTTTGGCTCAATCCCCAGAGGGAAGGCAAGAGGCTTGGGACTGCCCTGAGGGGCTCGCCTGCGAGTTTGTGTTTCCTGCAATTTAGGTGGGGAACCCGGACTGGGACCTGGAAACAGGGCCTGGTCAGGGATATAAAGCACGGCCCACTTTGGCTGCATTCCCGGCACAGGGAGTTTACACATCCAAAAAAGTGAGTTCCAGCACTTGGTTCAAGAAGGGACTCGAGCGCCACCACTCTTCTCCCCACAACCGCCAGGTCAGAACTCCCACCCGATGCATTGGAACAAACCACACCCATCACTACGAGAGAGCTGCCATCCTGTTTTTTGTTTTTTGTTTTTTGTTTTTTAACTGGAGCACTTCCCTGATTAATTCTGGTCAAAGGCTGCTTAAACAGTCACATTTAATCCATTCTCTAGATGTAAATTCTATACCTACCTACCTTTTCATCTCTTTCTCTCAAGAGTAATCAGACTAGATAGTTTTTCTGGATAACACCACCGTCTTTCTCTCACCTCTTCAACCATATTCCACTCTTTTGCTCTTTGAAGAAAGCTTCTTATTCCTTCTGCCTGCTCATTTCATTTCCAATTTTACCTCATCTATACCCTGTCATTTCTCTCTTTCTCTATGTTCTTCAACCAGCACTGCATACACCCAGCTATTTATTTATAGCTGGGAAATCTGTTTATATGCTTTAAGCTGTTCTTTGTCTATTGGGTTTCTTCTTTTATCGTTTCTTCTATTTGACTTTTTAATGTATTTTTCTTTTCTATTTTTCACCTTCCCTCCTTCCTCTTTTCTCTTTACTTTTTCGTTTTCCCTTTTGGTTTGCTTGTTTGTTTGATTTGTCTGTGTCTTTGTGTGCCTTAGTTCCCTGTGTGTTTGTCTGTCTGCTTTCGTCTCCAGGGTTACCTCAAGAAACAAGCCAAAGTAAACATGGTGGAGAGTCCAAATACCAGTATGAGTAGGAAAATAAAATAACCAAGGCCTCAACAAGAGAGACAAGGAAATACCATTAAAAGAACACTCTCTGAAAGGATAGGCCCTGGATAGTCAAAGAGTCTTCTTCGGTACAGCAGCGCTTACAGGAGCATAGATCATAACAAGTCTTTAAAACTAACAAGAGATAGAAAGCTAACTAAAATGACAAAACGAAAGAGCTCTCCTCCAAAGAAATTCCAGGAAGAAATGACAGCTAAATAATTGCTCAAAACAGATATAAGCAGAATAATTGAACACGATTTTAGAACAATAATCATAAACTTAATTGCTGAACTTGAAAAAAGCATGGAGGACATCAGAGAAACTATGGCTACAAACACTATGGGGCTTAAAAATAGTATTATGAATTAAAAACTGCGATAAATGAGATATATAATAAACTAGAGACTTCGAATGCACGGGCTGAAGAGGTAGAAAGGATTTTAAGGGATTTAGAAGACACAATTATAGAAAAAGAAGAAACTGAGAAAAAAAGAGATAAACTGATCCAGGAACATGAAAGAAGAGTTCGAGAGCTCAGCGATACAATCAAACGGAATAATATCCGTATCATAGGAATCCCAGAAGAGGAAGAGAGAGGGAAAGGTGCTGAAGGAGTCCTGGAACATATTATAGCAGAGAACTTCCCCAACCTGGGGAAGGAAGTAAACGTTGAAATCAAGAGGCACAGAGAACTCCACTCAGACGTAATATGAATCGAACTTCTGCACGACATATCATAGTGAAACTTGNCAGGCCAGAAAGGAATGGCAGGAGATCTTCAATGTGATGAACAGAAAAAATATGCAGCCAAGAATCCTCTATCCAGCAAGCCTGTCATTCAAAATAGAAGGAGAGATAAAAGTCTTTCCAAATAAACAGAAATTGAAAGAATTCGTACCACTAAACCAGCCCTCCAAGAAATCTTGAGGGGGGCTCTCTGAGGGCAATGTTGAAAGGAACACAAGATACTAGAGACACATCACATGGATGAATCCCAGAAATGACAGAATAACTCTAAAACCATATATTTCACTAATAACTCTGAATATAAATGGACTAAATGCCCCAATCAAAACACATAGGGTAGCAGAATGGATTTAAAAAAAAAAAATCCATCTATTTGCTGTCTACAGGAAACCCACTTTAGACAGGAGGACAGCCTCAGATTGAAAGTAAAGGGATGGAGAAGTATCTATCATGCGACAGGATGTCAAAGAAAAAAAAAAGCTGGAATAGCTATACTTATATTAGACAAACTGGACTTTAAAGTAAAGACAGTAACAAGGGATGAAGAAGACCATTATATAAAAATTAAAGGGTCTATCCATCAGGAAGAGCTAACTATTATAAATGTCTACGCACCAAATATGGGCACACCTAAATATTTAAAAGAATAAATCACAAACAGAAACAGTCTTATCGATAAGAAAGTGCTAATTGCAGGGGACTTTAATACTTCACTAACAGCAATGGACAGATCAACTAGACAGAAAATCAATAAAGACACAATGGACTTAAATGACACATAAACCAGAATTTTTGACAGATATATTAGAACTCTNTGGATGAATCCCAGAAATGACAGAATAACTCTAAAACCATATATTTCACTAATAACTCTGAATATAAATGGACTAAATGCCCCAATCAAAACACATAGGGTAGCAGAATGGATTTAAAAAAAAAAAATCCATCTATTTGCTGTCTACAGGAAACCCACTTTAGACAGGAGGACAGCCTCAGATTGAAAGTAAAGGGATGGAGAAGTATCTATCATGCGACAGGATGTCAAAGAAAAAAAAAAGCTGGAATAGCTATACTTATATTAGACAAACTGGACTTTAAAGTAAAGACAGTAACAAGGGATGAAGAAGACCATTATATAAAAATTAAAGGGTCTATCCATCAGGAAGAGCTAACTATTATAAATGTCTACGCACCAAATATGGGCACACCTAAATATTTAAAAGAATAAATCACAAACAGAAACAGTCTTATCGATAAGAAAGTGCTAATTGCAGGGGACTTTAATACTTCACTAACAGCAATGGACAGATCAACTAGACAGAAAATCAATAAAGACACAATGGACTTAAATGACACATAAACCAGAATTTTTGACAGATATATTTAGAACTCTACATCTTGAGGCTATGGAATCCACATTTTTCTCAAGTGCGCATGGCACATTCTCCAAGGTAGATCATATACTGGGACATAAAGCAACCCTCCATAAACATAAAATAATACAGATCATATCATGAACACTTTCAGATCACAATGCTATGAAACTTGAAATCAAGCAATGGAAGAAACCTGGAAAACTTCCAAAAACATGGAGGCTAAAGAACACCCTTCTAAAGAATGAATGGGCCAATCAGGCAATTAGAGAAGAAATTTAAAAATACCTGGAAACAAATGAAAATGAGAATGCAACAATCCAAACTCTATGGGATGCAGCAAAAGCAATCCTAAGATGAAAGTACATTGCACTCCAGGCCTATTTCAAGAAATTAGAAAAAGCTCAAGTACAAAATCTAACAGCGCACCTAAAACAACTAGAAGGAGAGAAACAAGAGCAACCAAACCCAGTAGAAGAAAAGATGATAAAAATCATGGCAGAAATAAACAATATAGAAACCTAAGAAACAGTTTAACAGATCCATGAAACCAAGAATTGGTTTTTTGAAAAAATAAACAAAATTGACAACAGTCTAGGCAGGCTTCTCAAAAAGAAAATAGCACCTAAATAGACAAAATCATGAATGAAAACGGACTGCTTACAACCGACCTCTCAGAAATATGAGCAATTATCAAGGAACAAGATGAAAAACCATGTGTCAACAAACTGGACAGTTAGAAGAAACGGACAAATTTGTAAAAACACACTCAACACAAAAATTCACACCAGAAGAGATAGAAAACCTGACCAGACCCATACCAAGTAAGGAAATCAAATCAGTTTTCAAAAATCTCCCAACAAATAAGAGCCCTTGACCAGATGACTTCCCTGGGAAATTCTACCAGACATTTAAAACAGAATTAATACCCATTCTTCTCAAACAATTCCAAAACATAGAATTTGAAGAAAAACTTCCAGATTCATTTTATGAAGCCAGCAGCACTCTGATTCCCAAGCCAGAGATACAGCTAAAAAAGAGAACTAGAGGTCAATATCCTTGATGAATACGGATGCAAAAATCCTCAACAAGATCCTTGCAAATCGAATCCAACAGCACATAAAAAGAATTATCCACCGTGATCAAGTGAGATTCATTCCTGGCTTACAAGGCTGGTTCAATATTCGCAAATCAACCAATGGGAAACATCACATAAACAAAGACAAGATAAAAAACATATGATCCTGTCAATAGATGCAGAAAATGCATTTGACAAAATACAGCATCCCTTCTTAATAAAGACCCTCGAGAAAGTCGGGTTAGAAGGAATTTATTTAAACATCCAAAAGCCATCAATGTGAAGCTCTCAGTTAACAGCATCCTCAACGGGGAAAAATGGAGAGCTTTCCCCCTGAGATCAGGAACACGACAGGGATGTCCACNCCTAAGTGTCCATCAACAGACGAATGGATCAAGAAGATGTAATTTATCTATACGATGGAATACTACATGGCAATGAGAAAGAATGAAATCTGGCCATGTGTCGCAACATGGGTGGAACTTAAGGGTGTTATGGTGAGCGAAATAAGTCGGGCAGAGAAGGACAAATACCATACGTTTGCACGTATAGGAGGATTAGGAGGAAATTAATGGAGGACCATGAGGGAGGATCAGAGGGTAATAGTGGGGGAGAGGGAGAGAGGCAAACCATGAGAGACTCTTGAATGGTGAGTACAAACTGAAGACTGCTGTGTGTGGGTGGAAGGGGGGTGATGGGCATAGAAGAGGGCATTTGTGAGGATGAGCACTGGCTGTTATATGGAAACCAAGTTAACAATAATCTATTTGTAAAAAATAAATAAATAAAAGTTACCAAGAAAATGGAAAAATAATAATAATAAAAAAATAAATTAAGCCCTTAAAAGATTCCAAAAAAAACAAAGAAAAAACAAAAGAATCATATTAAGGCCAGGAACCAAACATTACACATGACAGGCAAAGAAAGTCTCCGCAGATGACAAACATGAAGGATGATGTGACAAGGACTAAACAACAGAGTGCACACAAGACACTTTTCAGAAAATCTATGAAGCACCAGACCCCATGAAACAGAGTACACGACATAATAAGGAATTACAGGAACATTTATTCATAAGGCCATTTTGCTCAAGAACAGGAGATGTAACTGACTTTCCTAACACACACACACACACATACACATGCATACACAGTCTCACACACACACACACATACAGTCACAACGATATATACAAAATGAAAAGCCATATAAATTGCACTAAATGAAAGAACAAGACAAGGCCATAGCTATAGATATAAGCAAAACAGATATAAGTAAGATACTTGATGCAATATTTAAAGCAATGATCATAACAATACTCTCTGGACTTGAGAAAACTGTGGAGGACATGAGGGGGACCCTTAACACTGAGATAAAAAAAAGAATCAATCAGAGATTAAGAGTGCAATAAATGAGGTTAGAATCACACTTGATGGAATGAAAAGCAGGATGGAAGAAGCAAAAGAAATTAATGACCCAGAAAAGAGGTTAAAAGAAAGTAATCAAGCTGAATAAAAGATAAAAAATTCATGCAATACAAGAATAGGTCAGGGAGTCAGTGACTCCATCAAACATAATAATATAATAAAAGTATTATAGGGATCTCAGAAGAAGAGAGAGAAAAGAGGTCAGAAAATTTATTAAAAACTTCCCTAATCTGGAGAAGAAATCAGATAACCAGTATCACGAGACACAGAGAAGCCTCAACAAATCATAAAAATGATACCCACACACTAAGACAAAAATAATTAAAATGTCAAAATGTAGGCATAAAGAAAAAATAAAAGCAGCAAGACAAAACAAGTTTTTAACTTCCAAGGAACCCCATAATGGCACCAGTGGATTTTTCAGCAGAAACTTTGCAAGCCAGAAGGGAATGGTATGATTTCTTCAAATTGCTAAATGGAAAAATCTGCTAAGAATACTAAATCCAGCAAGGCTATCATTCATAATAGAAGGAGAGATAGAGTTTCCCAGACAAGCACAAACTAAAGGAGTTTAT
>NW_027532001.1:55186-59772 GCF_008692635.1 Crocuta crocuta | reverse complement strand
GCACAAAGAAAAGGAGTTTATTCCTAGTAAACCAGAAATTAATAAATACATAAAAGGGATACTGTGATTGTAAAGGAAAGAATAAAGACGACAGTATGAAGGTAGGAAAAATAAAAACAGTAAAAATGTACATTTCTTTAAAAAAATCAGTCAAGGAACTCACAAAATAAAAGTATGTAAAACTTGACATCATATACCTAAAACATAGGGAGGAGAGGAGTAAAGAATGAGTTTAAAGTTAAACTACCATAAAATTAATATAGACTGCTATATGCAGAATAGACTATATACACGCATAATTGTAATACAAATTTCAAAAATAAATATGCAAAAATAAAACAGAAAGCAATCCAAATATATCACTGAAGAAAATGAGCAAACCATGAAAGAGAAAGATAATAAAATATCAGAGAAAATCTACAGAAAACTCCTCAAAACAAGTAATAAAATGGCAGTAAGTATATATCCATCAACAATGACTTTGAATGTAACTCGATTGAATGCTGCAATCAAAAGAATAGGGTATCATAATAGATTTTTTAAAAGGAACCATCTCGGGGCGCCTGAGAGGCTCAGTCAGTGAAACGTCCAACTTCGGCTCAGGTTACGATCTCAGTTTATAGGTTCAGGCCCCATGTCGAGCTGTGTACTGACAGCTCAGAGCCTGGAGCCTGTTTCTAATTCTGTGTCTCCCTCTCTCTCTGCCCCTCCCCTGCTCACACTCTGTCTGTCTCTCTTTCAAAAATAAACATTAAAAAATATTAAAAAAAAAATCTAGGGAGGTAAGATGGTGGAGAAGTAGGAAGCTCTGTACATTTCATTCGCCCCCATCTCTCAAACCGAGAAGGCCTGAAGCCATAGGACACTGAATCGCAGGAGTTTGGGAGGAAAAGAGACAAAGTCCACTGGGAAAACAACCTCATAGGCCAGTGAGTGAGAACTCGTTAAGATAAAAATGGGCTTGGACCTGGAGACACGGAGGGAGTGGAGGGAACCCTCTTTGCGGGGAGCCGCAGTGAGTTAAGGGGAAAATAAAGAGTGGCTGAAACTGCTCATAGAAATGTCCCTGGAGAAGAGAAAAATCTCAGCTCAGGACAGAGAGTGATACTGATCCCAGCTGTGGTGCTGACTTTGGGCTAGGTGCCCTGGTCCCAGGCTGTGCCAGGAGAAACTGCTCCGCTGCTCTCCCAGCTTGATTCCTGGCTGGGAAAGACCGGGCCTGTGGGTTTATATTTTGGGATATATCAATGCAAAGCACTGACTAAGATCTGGACATGAGGTGTGGCTTGGAACATAGAACACGGCCCACCTAGGCCACCCCTGTGACCTAGGGAGACTGGACCCAAAAGAGTGATTTGCAACGATTGATTCCAGAAGGGACTGCGACACTGCCATTTCTCTCTCCACAACCAACAGGGCGAACCTCAGGGAGTGGCCCATGGGCTACAGTGGAGGCTAAGGCTTGCCTAAACCAAACCACGCCCATCCTCTCTAGAAATCTGTTTTGTTTGTTTGTTTGTTTGTTTTGTTTTGTTTTCTTTCTAATTGGAGCCTGGAGCAAGACCAACATGAATGCACTGCTGGGATTAATTCTAGATCAATTATTTCTATTCAGATATATTTTCTCTTGTCTCACTCGTATCCCTCCACTCTGATGGACTGGGCACTCTGGTCACTGGTTTGTATAAACAGTCACATTTAATCCATTCTCTAGATGTATATTCTACTCCTCCACTGCTACCTTTCTATCTCTTTCTCTCTGGAATAATCAGACTATATTTCTTTCTCCTCGCCTCCTACCACATTCTCCTGTTTCTCTCTCTGAATTAAGTCTCTTAGTCTCTCTGCCTGGTCATTGTCCAATTTCAGTTCCCTCCCGCCCTGTCATATCTCTCTTTGTATATTCTCTTCCATCAGCACTGCATACACCTGGCTTTTCATTTGTAGCTGGAAATTCTGGTTTTATGCTTTTAGACTCTCCTTTCTCTTTTGGGTTTTTTTCTTTTTCTTTTCCTTTTTTTTTTCCTCTTTTCCTCTTTTTCTTTTTCCCTTTCGGTTTGCTTGTTTGTTGGATTTGTCTGTGCATTTTTGGGCCTTTGTACCCTGTGTGTTTGTCTACCTGTTTTCTTTTCCAGGGCTACCTCAGAAACAAGCCAAAGTACACATGGTGGAGAATCCCAAATACCACTACAAGTGGGGAAATAACAAAAGTCTCAACAAGAGATACCAAAAGATGTCATTCAATGAACACTTCTGGAACTGACAGGCCCTGGACAGTCAAAGAGCCTTCTTTAATACAGCAGGTGCAGAGTGCATAACAGACTTTTAAAACTAACAAGAGATAGAAAGTGAGTCAAAGTGACGAAACAGAAGAATTGTCCTCTAAAGAAATTCCAGGTAGAAATAACAGCTAAAGAGCTGCTCAAAAAAGATATAAGCATCATAACTGAAAAAGAATTTAGAAAAATAGTCATAAAATTAATCACAGGGCTTCAAAAGGGCATGGAAGAGATCAGAGAAGATACTGTTACAAAGAGTATGGAGTTTAAAAATACTTGTGATGAATTAAAAAATTGCTATAAATGAGGTGCATAATAAAATGGAGGCAACCAATGCACGGGTTGAAGAGGCAGAGAGAATAGATCAACTAGAAGACACAATTATAGAAAAAGAGGAAGCCAAGAAAAGGAGATATAAACTGATCCAGGAGGGCGAAAAGAGAGTTTGAGAGCTCAGTGATACAATCAAATGGAAAAATATCCCTATCATAGGAATTTGAGAATAGGAATACAGAGGGAAAGACAATAAAGAAGTCTTTGAACAAATTATAGCAGAGAACGTCCCCAATCTGGGGAAGGAAAAGGACATTGAAATCCAAGAGGTACAGAGTACTCCCTTCAAACATAGCTTGAATCAAAATTCTGCAAGACATATCATAGTGAAACTAGCAAAATATAATGAAAAAGAATTCTGAAAGCAGCTAGGGATAAAAGGACCCTAACATACAAAGGGAGACTTATCAGAGTAGTTACAGACCCATCTATTGGAACTTGGCAAGCCAGAAAGAAATGGCAAGAAATCTTCAATGTGATGAACACGGGGGAAAAAAAAAAGGCAGACAAGAATCCTCTATCCAGCAAGCCTGTCATTCAGAATAGAAAGAGAGATAAAAATCTTCACAAAAAACAAAAATTGAAAGAATTTGTCAACACTAAACCCTCCCTACAACAAACCCTGAGGACTCTTTTAGGGAAATGTTGCAAGGAACACAAGATAACCAGAGATACCACCACAAGTATGAATCTTACAAAGAACCCAATGGCTCGACCCCATATTTTTCAATGTTAATTTTATTTATTTTTTTTAAATGTTTTATTTATTTCTAGGAGAGAGAGAGAGAGAGCGTGAGCAGGGGAGGGTCAGAGAGAGGGAGTCACAGACTGAAACAGGCTCCAGGCTCTGAGCTGGCAGTCAGCACAGAGCCCGACGCGGGGTCGAACCCACGAACCGCGAGATCATGACCTAAGCGAAAGTCGGACGCTTAACCGACTAAGCCACCCAGGCGCCCCTCAATGTTAATTTTAATGTAAATGGACTAAACGCTCGAATCAAAAGACATACAGCATCAGAATGGATAAAAAACAAAGTCCATCTATTTGCTTTCTACAAAAAACTCATTTTAGACATGAGGACACCTTCAGATTGAAAGTAAGGCGATGGAGAAATATCTGTCATGATATTGGAAGTCAAAAGAAAGCTAGAGTAGCCACACTTCTATCAGAAAAACTAGTCTTAAGTAAAGGCAGTAACAAGGAAACAAGAGGGCACTATATCATAATTACAAGGTCTATCGATCAGGAAGTGCTAACAATTATAAAAGTCTACACACTAAATACAGGAGCACCCAAATACATAAAACAATTAATCACAAACTGAAACAATCTTATGGACAAGAAGGTATTAATAGCAGGGAATTTAAAACTCCACTTATACCAATAGATAGATCAACTAGGTAAAAAAATAACTAAAGAAACAATGGACTTGAATGACATTTTGGACCAGATGGATTTGACAGATATATGTAGAACTCTACATCCTGAGGCTATGGAATTCACTTTCTTCTCAAGTGCGCATGGCACCTTCTCAAAGATAGATCACATACTGGGTCATAAAGCAGCCGTCAATAAATATAAAAATAAAATTGAGATCATACCATGCACACTTTCTAATCATAATGTTATGAAACTTGAAATAAACCACAGGAAGAAGTTTCGAAAACCTCCAATAACATGGAGGTTAATGTACACCCTACTAAAGAATGAATGGGCCAATCAGGCAAGAAAAGAAGAAATTAAAATATATATGGAAAGAAATGAAAATGAAAATACAACTATCCAAACTCTTTGGGTTGTGGCAAAGGCAGTCCTAAGTGGAAAGTACATTGCACTCCAGGCCTATTTCAAGAAACTAGAAAAAGCACAAGTACAAAATTTAAGGGCGAACCTAAAGGAGCTAGAAATAGAGCAACAAGAGCACTCCAAACCCAGTAGGAGAAGAGAAATAATAAAAATCAGAGCAGAAAGAAA
>NW_027532001.1:53808-55175 GCF_008692635.1 Crocuta crocuta | reverse complement strand
CGAACCGCGAGATCATGACCTAAGCGAAAGTCGGACGCTTAACCGACTAAGCCACCCAGGCGCCCCTCAATGTTAATTTTAATGTAAATGGACTAAACGCTCGAATCAAAAGACATACAGCATCAGAATGGATAAAAAACAAAGTCCATCTATTTGCTTTCTACAAAAAACTCATTTTAGACATGAGGACACCTTCAGATTGAAAGTAAGGCGATGGAGAAATATCTGTCATGATATTGGAAGTCAAAAGAAAGCTAGAGTAGCCACACTTCTATCAGAAAAACTAGTCTTAAGTAAAGGCAGTAACAAGGAAACAAGAGGGCACTATATCATAATTACAAGGTCTATCGATCAGGAAGTGCTAACAATTATAAAAGTCTACACACTAAATACAGGAGCACCCAAATACATAAAACAATTAATCACAAACTGAAACAATCTTATGGACAAGAAGGTATTAATAGCAGGGAATTTAAAACTCCACTTATACCAATAGATAGATCAACTAGGTAAAAAAATAACTAAAGAAACAATGGACTTGAATGACATTTTGGACCAGATGGATTTGACAGATATATGTAGAACTCTACATCCTGAGGCTATGGAATTCACTTTCTTCTCAAGTGCGCATGGCACCTTCTCAAAGATAGATCACATACTGGGTCATAAAGCAGCCGTCAATAAATATAAAAATAAAATTGAGATCATACCATGCACACTTTCTAATCATAATGTTATGAAACTTGAAATAAACCACAGGAAGAAGTTTCGAAAACCTCCAATAACATGGAGGTTAATGTACACCCTACTAAAGAATGAATGGGCCAATCAGGCAAGAAAAGAAGAAATTAAAATATATATGGAAAGAAATGAAAATGAAAATACAACTATCCAAACTCTTTGGGTTGTGGCAAAGGCAGTCCTAAGTGGAAAGTACATTGCACTCCAGGCCTATTTCAAGAAACTAGAAAAAGCACAAGTACAAAATTTAAGGGCGAACCTAAAGGAGCTAGAAATNGAGAACACCCAAATCGACAAAATCATGAATGAAAATGGGATTATTACAACTAATCCCTTAGAAATAGAAACAATTATCAGGGAATACTATGAATAATTATATGCCAACAAACTGGACAACTTAGAAAAATGGACAAATTTCAAAACACACATGCACTACCAAAATTCAAACAGGAAGAGATAGAAAATCTGAACAGACCCGTAACTAGTGACGAATTTGAATCAGTTATCAAAAATATCCCAACAAATAAGAGCCCTGGGCCAGATGGCTTCCCTGGGGAATTCTACCAGACATTTAAAACAGAGTTAATACCCATTCTTCTCAAGCTATTCCAAAAAATAGAAATGGA
>NW_027532001.1:49446-53719 GCF_008692635.1 Crocuta crocuta | reverse complement strand
ACTGACCAATATCCTTGATGAATACAGATGCAAAAATCCTTAGCCAGACACTTCAAATCGAATGCAACGGAACATAAATGAATTATCCATTATGATCAAGGGTCATTCGTTCCTAGGTTACAGGGCTGGGTTACAATATTCAAATATCAATCAATGTGATACATCACATCAACAAAAGAAAAGATAAAAACCATATGATCCAGTCATTAGATGCAGAAAAAGCATTTGACAAAATACAGCATCCCTTCTTAATAAAGACTGTAGAGAAAGTCAGGATAGAAGGAACTTATGTAAACCTTACAAAAGCCATCAATGAGAAGCCCACAGCTAATATCAACCTCAACGAGGAATAACTGAAAGCTTTTCCCCTGAGATCAGGAACACGACAAGGATGTCCACTCTCACCACTGTTGTGTAACATAGTACTGGAAGTCCTTGCATNAGATCTGTATGATGAAAACTATAGAAAATTTATGAAGGAAATTGAAGAAGACACAAAGCAATGGAAAAACATCTCATGCTCATGGGTTGGAAGAATAAATATAGTTAAAATGACATTATTTCCCAAAGCAATCTACACATTCAATACAATCCCAATAAAAATTACAGCAGTATNATGAAGCAACAGAAAGAGAAATCAAGAAACTGATCCCATTCACAGTTGCACAAAGAAACACAAAATATATAGGAATAAACCTAATCAAGGACATAAAAGGTCTGTATGATGAAAACTATAGAAAATTTATGAAGGAAATTGAAGAAGACACAAAGCAATGGAAAAACATCTCATGCTCATGGGTTGGAAGAATAAATATAGTTAAAATGACATTATTTCCCAAAGCAATCTACACATTCAATACAATCCCAATAAAAATTACAGCAGTATTCTTCTCAAAACTAGAACAAACTATCCTAAAATTTGTATGGAATCACAAAAGACCCCGAATAGCCACAGTATTGAAGAAGAAAACCAAAACGGGAGGTATCACCATCCCAGACTTTAGCCTCTACTACAAAGCTGTCGTCATCAAGACAGTATGGTATTGGCACAAAAACAGACACATAGACCAATGGAACAGAATTGAGAACTCAGAAGTGGACCCAAAAGTATACAGCCAACTAATCTTTGACAAAGCAGGAAAGAGTATCCATTGGAAAAAAGACAGCCTATTTAACAGATGGTGCTGGGAGAACAGGACAGCAACATGCAGAAGAATGAAACTAGATCATTTTCTCACACCATGCACAAAAATAAACTCAAAATGGATAAAGGACCTGAATGTGATAGAAGATACCATCTAAACCCTAGAACAGAAAGCAGGAAACCACCTCCTTGACCTCAACCCCAACAATTTCTTACTTGACACATCCCCAAAAACAAGAGAATCAATAGCAAAAATGTACTATTAGGACCTCATCAAGATAAAATATTCTGCACGGCAAAGGAAACAACCAATAGAACTAATAGGCAAATGATGGAATGGGAAAAGATCATTGCAAAATACATATCAGATAAAGGGCTAGTATCAAAATCTATGAGGAACTCACCAAAACACCTCACCTGAAAAACAAATAATCCAGTGATGAAATGGGCAGAAAGACATGAACATACACTTCTCCAAAGAAGACATCCAGATGACCAACAGACACATGAAATGATGCTCAGCGTCACTCATTATTAGGGAAATGCAGATCAAAACCACACTGAGATACCACCGCATGTCAGTCAGAGTGGATAAATGAACAAATCAGGAGACTAAAGATGCTGGCCAGGATGTGGAGAAATGGGCACCCTCCTACACCGTTGGTGGGAATGTAAACTGGTGCAGCCCCTCTGGAAAACAGTTGGAGGTTCCTCAATAAATTAACACTAGAACTCCCCTATGACCCAGCAATAGCACTGCTAGGAATTTACCCAAGGGGTACAGGAGTGCTGAAGCGTAGGAGCACATGCACCCCAATTTTCATAGCAGCACTCTCAACAATAGCCAAAACATGGAAAGAGCCTAAGTTTCCATCAACTGACGAATGGATCAAGAAGATGTGGTTTGTCTATAGAATGGAATACTACATGGCAATGAGAAAGAATAAATCCGGCCATTTGTAGCAACGTGGACGGAACTTGAGGGTGTTGTGCTAAGCAAAATATGTCAGGCAGAGGACAAATACCATATGTTTGCACGTATAGGAGGATTAGGAGGAATTTAACGGAGGACTATGGGGGAGGAGAAGGGGAAAAATAGTTGTGGAGACGGAGGGAGGCAAACCATGAGAGACTCTTGAATACTGAGAACAAACTGAGGGCTAATGGGGGTTGGTGATAGGGGAATGGGGTGATTGGTATGAAGTTAGGCACTTGTTGGTATGAGCAGTGGGTGTTATATGTAAACCAACTTGACAATCAACTATTTTAGAAAAAAATAAAAAAGAACCACCTATCAGCTCCATAAAATAGACCCATTGTTGACCTAAAGTATCTGCAGATTGAAAGTGAAGAAATGAAGATATATCTATCATACAATTGGATGTAAAAGAGCTGGATTATGATATGTATATTGGACAAATTAGAGTTGAAAAAATGACTGTAACAAGATACAAAATAAGACACAATATAAAAATAAAATGGGCAATCAAATAAGAAATTGTAACAATTATAAATACTTATGCACCCAACAAGGAAATACCCAAATACATAAAACACATAATAAAAAATCCATAAAGGAATTAATAGATAATAATAAAATAGTAGGAGACTTTAAAATCCCCTTACACCAATTGTATACCTAAAGAGAAAATCAACAAGGGAAAAATGGCTTTTAATGACACATTGGACAAGATGTATTTAACAGATATATTCAGAAAATTCCATTCTAAAATAGTTTAATACACATTCTTCTCATGTTCCCATAGAACATTCTCCAGAATAGATAGCATATGAGGCCACAAAAAAGGCCTTGACAATTTCAAGAAGACTGAAGTCATACTATGCATCTTTTTGACCACAATACTATGAAACTATAATTCAAACACAAATACCATAAACACATTGAGGATACACACCATAACACTAACGATGAATGGGTCAACCAGTAAATAGAAGAAGAAATTAAAAAGTACAAAGATACAAATAAAAGTAAAAAAGTACAAAGATACAAATGAAAGTGAAAACATAATGATCCAAAACTTTTGGGATGCAACCAATATGGTTTTAAGAGGTAGATTTATAACAATGCAGGTCTCTCAAAAGAAGCAAGGAAATTCTCAAATATGTAACCTAACTTTACACCTAATGGAACTAGAAAAAGGACAACAAATACAATTTAAAGCCAGCTTAAGGAAGGGAATAATAAATATTAGAGCTATAGAAACAGCACCACCATCACCTCCACCACAACCACCACCACCACCATGACCAACGAAAAAATGACAGAACAGATTAATTTAAACCAGAAGCTGGTTCTTGGGGAAAAATTATTAAAATTGATAAACCTCTAGAAAATTATTAAGAAAAAAAGAGAAAGTACTCAAATGAATAAAATCACAAATGAGAAAGGAAAAGTAACAACCAGCACCACATAAATACAAAAAATTATAAGTGAAAATTATGAAATATTATATGACAACAAATCAGACAACATGGAAAAATGGATAAATTCCTAGAAATATATAAATAACAAAAACTGAAACAGGAAGAAATAGAAATTTTTAATAAACTAATAACCAAAACTGAAATTGAATCAGTAATAAAAAAAACTGCAACAAACAAAAGTCCTTGACAGAATAGCTTCACAGGGAATTCTCCATAACATATATGAAGAGTTAAAACATATTCTTCTCAAAATATTTTTAAAGAATATAAAATGAAGGAAAACTTCTTAATTCATTCTGTTTTGTCAGCATTAAAATGATATAAAAATAAGATAAAGATAACACAAAAAAGAGAGCTATGGGTCAATATCTCTGATGAATATAGATGTAAACGTCTTCAACAAAATACTAGCAAACTGAATTTAATAATACATTGAAAATATCATTCACCATAATGAATTGGAATTTCTTCCTGGATTACAACGGTGGTTCAACATTTACAAATCAATCAACATGACATATCAATAACAGAAAGAATAAAGACCATATATAATCATTAGTGATACAGAAATAGCTTTTGAAAAAGTACATCCACTCACGATAAAAATAATTTCAACCACGTAGGTTTAGAGGGAGCATATCTCAACATAATAAGGGCCCTTTATGAAAAGCCCACAGATCACAT
>NW_027532001.1:35036-49338 GCF_008692635.1 Crocuta crocuta | reverse complement strand
CACAGATGACATCATCCTTAAATAAAAAAAAAACAAAAAACAAAAAAAAAAACAACAACACTGAAAGATGTTCCCTGAGGTCAGGAAGAAGACAAAGATGTTCACTAACACCACTTCTATTCCACATAGTACTGGAAACCCTAGCCCTAGCAGTCAGATAAGAAAAATAAATAAAAGCATCCAAAATGGTAAGGAAGAAGTAAAATTTTTACTATTTGTAGATAACATGATACTATAAATATCATACCTGAAAGATTTCACCAAAAATAAAATGCTAGAACTGATAAACAAATTCAGCAAAGATGCAGGATACAAAATCAATGTGCAGATATCTGTAGCATCTCTATACACTGATAATGAAGAAGCATAAAAATAAGGAAAACAATCCCATTTGCAATGGCACCCAAAATATTTTTATATCCAGGAATAAACCTAACCAAAGAGGTGAAATACCTGTATTCTGAAAACTGTTAATCACTGCTGAAAGAAATTGAGGATGACACAAAGAAATGGTAGAACATTCTACGCTCCTGAATTGGAAGAACAAATATTGTTAAAATATAAATACCACCCCAAACCATCTACACACTTAATAAAATCACTATCATAATACCAGTAGCATTTTTCATAGAACTAGAACAGTCCTAAAATTTACATGGAACTGCAAAGGATCCTGGATAGCCAAAGCAATCTTGAATAAGAAAAGCAAAGTGGATGCATTAAAATTCCGAACTTAAAGTTATATTATTAAGCTGTAATGATTAAAATCTTATGGTTGCAGCACAAAAATAGACACATACATCAATGGAAGAAAATAGAAAAGCCAAAAATCTGCCCACAAATATATGGTCAGTTAATCTTCGTCAAAGCAGGAAAATATATGCAATGAGAAAAAGACAATCTCTTCAATGAATAGCGTTGGGAGAACTGGACAGCAACATGCAAAAAAATGAAACTGGGCCACTTTGTTACACCATGCTCAAATATTAATTGAAAATGTATTGAAGACCTAAATATGAGATCTGAATCCATAAAAATCCTAGAGGAGAACACAGGCAGTAACTTTTCTGACATTAGTCATAGCAACTTTTTTCTACACAGGTCTCCTGAAGCAAGGGAAACAAAAGCAAAAATTAACTACTGGGGTGACCTCAAAGTAAAAACCTTCTGCACGGTGAAGGAAACAATCAACAAAACTAAAAGACAACCTGTGGAGTGAGGGAAGATATTTACAAATGAAATATGAAAAGATATCTTTCCCAAAGACATACAGAAGGCAAAGAGACACATGAAGAGCTATTCATCAATACTTATAATCAAGTATGTGGAAATAAAAACTACACTGAAATATCACCTCACATCTGTCAGAATGGCTACAATCACGAACCCAAGAAACAGCAGGTGTTGGTGAGGATGTGAAGTAAAAGAAACACTTCTTCAATGTTGATGGGAAAGCAAAATGGTGTAGCCAATGGAGAAAATATTTCGGAGGTTATGCAAAAAGCTAAAAATAGAACTACCCTATGATTTAACAATCATACTACTGGGTATTTATTCCAAAAATACAAAATTACTAATTCAAAGTGATATATGCACCCCTGTATTTACGCAATATTATTTATCATAGCTAACCTATGAAAGCAGCCTGTGTACATCAATACTCTCACACACACACACGTATGCAAATATATAATAAAAAATTTTTCAGCCATAAAGGTGAAATTTTGTTGCCATTTAGAGGAACATGGAGGCAGCTAGAGAGTATATGCTAACCAAAATAAATCATCTAGAGAAAGACCATGGCATATGATTTCACTCATATGTGGAATTCAAGAACAACAACAACAACAACAAAGATTAAAGGGGATAAAAGAGGGGCACCTGGGTGGCTCAGTCGGTTGGGCAGCCTTCAGCTTAGGTCATGATCTCAAGGTTCGTGGGTTCAAGTCCCGTGTCAGGCTCTGTGCTGACAGCTAGCTCAGGTCCTGGAGCCTGTTTCAGATTCTGTGTCTCCTTCTCTCTCTGACCCTCCCCTGTTCACGCTGCCTCTCTCTCTCATAAATAAATAAAACGTTAAAAAAATAAAAAAAGGGGGGGAATAAAAGAGAGAGACAAACCAAGAAAGAGACTCTTAACTATTGACAAAACAAAAACAAAAACAAAAACAAAATACTGGTGATTATTGGAGGGGAGGTGGGTGTGGGTATTCGTGAAATAGGTGCTATGGATTAAGGAGTGCATTTGTTATGATAATCACTGGGTGATGTATGGAATTGTTGACCTCAGTTGTGCACCTGAAACCAATATAATACTACATGTTAACTGGAATTAAAATTAAAACAAAAAAAAGGTTTATTCATCACACTCCAGTAAGATTTATCCATGGAATATGAATGGTTAAATATTCACAATACAATGTGACACTATACATAAAACAAAAGGAAGGATAAAACTCATATGATCTCAATAAATCCAGAAAAAGCATTTGACAAAATACAGTATTTGTTCATAAGAAAAACTCTCAATGAAGTGGGTTTAGAGTAAACATACCTCAATAAAATGAGGGCCATTTATGAAAAACTCACAGATAACACCAGAGTGAATGGTAAAAAACAGAAGTATTTCTTCTACAATGAAGAGTAAGAAAAGTTGTCCACTCTCACCATTTTTATTCCACACATTACTGGAAGTTCTGATCACAGAATTAGATAAGAAAAAGAAACAAAACTTATCCAAATGGGTAAGGAAGAAGAAAAATTGTCAGTATTTGGAGATGACATGCTACTATATATAGAAAACTCTGAAGACTCTACCAAAATTCTTAAATATATTTAGTAAAGTACTTATAAATAAAGTCAAGTTGCAGAATACAAATTAATATATAGAAACATTTTTCTTTTGTATACACTAATACCAGAGTAGCAGAAGGAGAATCTTTTAAACATTTTCTTTATTCTTACACCAAAACAAAAAATACTTGAGAATAAATGTAACCAAAGAGGTGAAAGAGCTATACTCTGAAAACTATAAGACATTGATGAAATAAATTAAAGATACATGAACAAATAAAATGATATATCATGCACATGGCTTAGAAGAATAAATATTTTTAAATATCAATATTTATATAAAGCAATCTACAGAGATAATGCAATCCTTATTAAAATACCAATAACTTTTTTTTTTACAAATAGTTTATTGTCAAATTAGTTTCCACATAACACTCAGTGCTCATCCCCACAAGTGTCCTCCTCCATGCCCATCTCCCCCTCCCCCCCACATCCATCAGTCCTCAGTTTTTGTCAGCATTCAAGAGTCTCTCATGGTTTGCCTCTCTCCCTTTCCCACACCATTTCCCCCCTTCTTCTCCCCCTTGTTCCTCCGTCAAGTTCCTCCTACTCCTCCTATACGTGCAAACATATGATATTTGTCCTTCTCTGCCTGACTTATTTCGCTCAGCATAACACCCTCAAGGTCCATCCATGTTGCTACACATGACCAATAACTTTTTAAAATAGAATTAAGATAAATCATTTTAAATTTTATATGAAACCACAAAAGACCTCCAATAGATAAAGCAATCTTAAGAAAGAAGAACAAACCTGAAGGTATCACAATTCCAGGTTTCAAATTATATGACAAAGGTATAGTAATCAAAACATGTTACTGGCAGAAAAATAGACACATAGATCAATGGAACAGAAAAGCCCAGAAATAAACTCAAACCTATAATGCTTGATGAATCTATGCCACAATGTTTTATCACCTCACATACTAGTCATTCTGACTGGTATCAAAAACATAAGAATTAACACGTATTGGTGAAGATGTATAGAAAAAAGAACCCCATGCATTGTTAATGAGAATGAAAATTGGTACAATTACTATAGAAAACATGGGGATACAAAAAATTAAAAATATGAATATTATATGATCCAGAAATTCCACTACTAGGTATTTGCCTGAGGAAAATTAAAACACTAGGTCAAAACGATACATGCAACTGTATGCTTATTACAGCTGTATTTACCATAGCCAAAATCTGGAAAAATATCTAAGTGTTCATCTATAGATGAATGCATAAAACAGTTGTAATATATATACACAATGAAATATGACTCAGCCATAAGAATGAAATCTTGCCTTTTGCAACATGGATGGATGATCTAGGTCGTATTATGCTTAGTGAAATAAATCAGACGAATACAAATACCATATGATTCACTTTTATGTGGAATATGAAAGAGAATACAAGTTTGCAAACGAACAACATAGTCTTTGAAATACAGAGACCAAACTGGTGGTTGCCAGAGAGAAGGTGAGTGCAGATATGGTTAAAATACATAAAGGAGACTGAGAAGTACAAAGTTCCAGTTGTAAGATAAATAAGTCATGTAGATGGAAAGTACTATATGGGAAATATAGTCAATAACGATGTTATAACATTGCATATTCACAGATGGCAACTACATTATCAAGGTGAGAATTGTGGAATGTATAAAACTGTTGAATCACTACATTGAACACCAGAAATTAACATTACATTTTATGTTAATTATACTTTAATAAAATAATGGAGTTGTTATAAAAGTTCATTGTTTAAGCAAAAGAGCATTGTCAATCACATTAAATTATTATAAATTTTATGTAATTTATTATATTCCTTTGTAATCATTTTTCAATTTGTTTTGAAATTTTTACAATATTCATATAAAAGTCATAAAAGTAAAAAAAATTATACTTTTCATGTTGTATTCATTATAATACTAACGTCATATGAAAAATCATTTAAATAAATATTGTCTATAAAATTGGCTTTTGAAAAGGACCCTTTCTGNGTCACTGAGTTGTGAGTTAAAATCAGTTTTACCACTTCCTAGTTGTGTGACCTTGGACAAGTTTACTTAACCTTTCTAACTCTCAGTTTCCTCATCTGGAAAATGGGAATAATTAATACTGATCTCACAGATAGTTCTAAAGAATAAATATTTTTTAATTTAAATTCAAGTTAGTTAACATACAGTCTAGTCTTGGTTTCAGAAGTAGAACTCAGTCACATATGACACTGAGTGCTCATTCCAATAAGTGACCTTCTTAACATAATGATTAAATACTATAATGCATGTAAAGCAATTTTCACAGCAGCTATACATTGTTAAGATTTTATTTTTTATTTTTCCCACATTTCTAATTTAATTTTTTTAAATTTACATCCAAGTTAGTTTGCATATAGTGCACCAGTGATTTCAGGAGTACATTCTTTAATGCTCCTCACTCATTAGGCCCAGTCCCCCTCCCACAACCCCTCACATCTTCTTTTTCCACTCATCCATCGATGCATATTTGGGCTCTTTCCATACTTTGGCTATTTTTGATAGTGCTTATATAAACATTGGGGTGCCTGTGTCCCTTCAAAACAGCACACCTGTATCCCTTGGATAAATACCTAGTAGTGTAATTTCTGGGTCGTAGGGCAGTTCTATTTTTATTTTTTTGAGGAATCTCCATACTGTTTTCAGAAGTGCCTGCAACAATTTACATTCCCACCAGGAGTGCAAAAGAGATCCTCTTTCTCTTCATCCTTGCCAACATCTGTTGTTGCCTGAGCTTTTAATGTTAGCCATTCTGAGAGGTGTGAGGTGGTATCTCATTGTGGTTTTGATTTGTATTTCCCTGATGATGAGCGATCTGGATGTCTTCTTTGGAGAAGTGTCTATTCATGTTTTTTGCCCATTTCTTCACTGGAATATTATTGTGTGTGTGTGTGTGTGTGTGTGTGTGGTGATGAGGTCGATAAATTCTTTATAGACTTTGGAAACTAATATGTCATTTGCAAATATCTTCTCCCATTCCCTCAGTTGTCTTTTAGTTTTGCTGAAGCTTTTTATTTTGATGAAGTCCCAATAGTTCATTTTTGCTTTTGTTGCCCTTGCCTCGGGAAACGTGTTGAGCAAGAAGTTGCTACGGCCAATTTGTCAAAGAGGTTTTTGCCTGAATTCTCCTCGATGATTTTAATGGCGTCATGTCTTAGATTTAGGTCTTTCATCCATTTTGAGTTTATCTTTGTGTATGGTGTGAGAAAGTGCTCCAGGTTCATTTTCCTGTATGTCACTGTCCAGCTCTCCCAGCACCACTTGCTGAAAACCTGTATTTACTCCATTGGATATTCTTTCCTGCTTTGTCAACAATTAGTTGGACATACATTTTGAGTCCACTTCTGGGTTCTCTATTCTGTTCCATTGATCTGAGTGTGTTTTTGTGCCAGTACCATACTGTCTTGATGATTACTGCTTTGTAATACAGCTTGAAGTCTGGGATTGTGATGCTTCCTTCTTTGATTTTCATTTTCAAGATTGCTTTGGCTATTCTGGGTCTTTTCTGATTCCAAACAAATTTTAGGATTCTTTGTTCTAGGTCTGTGATAATGTTAGTGTTGTTTTGATAAGGATTTCATTGAACATGTATATTGCTGTCGGTAGTATTGACATTTTAACAGTATTTTTTCTTCCTATCCAGAGGCATGGAATATTTTTCCATTGTTTTGTGACTTCTTCAATTTCTTTCATAAGCTTTCTATAGTTTTCACAGCATAGATTTTTCACCTCTTTGGTTAAATTTATTCCTAGGTATTTTATGGGTTTTGGTGCAATTGTACATGGGATGGATTCCTTGATTTTTCTTTCTGTTGCTTCATTGTTGGTGTATAGGAATGCAACCGATTTTTGTTCATTGATTTTATGTCCTGCAACTTTGCTGAATTCATGGATTAGTTCTATAAGTTTTTTTGGTGGAATCTTTGAGTTTTCCATATAGAGTATCATGTCATCTACAAAGAGTAAAAGTTTGACCTCCTCCTGGCTGATTTGGTTGCCTTTTATTTCTTTGTTTTGGGCTAAGACTTCCAACATTCTGTTGAATAACAAGTGACTAGTGGACATCCCTGTTTTGTTCCTGACCTTAGGGGGAAAGACCTCATTTTTTCACCATTGAGGATGATATTAGCGTTGGGTCTTTCATACATGGCTTTTATGATCTCTAAGTATAATCCTTCTATCCCTACTCCCTTGAGGGTTTTTATCAAGAAAGGATGCTGTATTTAGTTGAGTGCTCTCTCTGCATCTATTGAGAGGATCATGTGGTTCTTGTTCTTACTTTTATTGATGTGATGAATCACGTTGATTGTTTTTCGGATATTGAACCAGCCCTGCATCCCAGGTATAAAACCCACTTGGTCATGGTGAATAAATTTTTTAATGTATTGTTGGGTCTGGGTGGCTAATAACTTGTTGAGGATTTTTGCATCCATGTTCATCAGGGAAATTGGTCTTCCGTTCTCCTTTTTAGTGGGGTCTTTGTCTCATTTTGGAATCAAGGTAATCCTGGCTTCATGGAAAGAGTTTGGAAGTTTTCCTTCCATTTCTACTTTTTGGAGCAGCCTCAAGAGAATAGATGTTAACTCTTCCTTAAATGTTTGGTAGAATTCCCCTGGAAAGCTATCTGGCTTTGGACTCTTGTTTTTTGGGAGATTTTTGATTAGCAATTCAATTTTTTTACTGGTTATGGGTCTGTTCAAATTTTCTATTTCTTCCTGTTTCAGTTTTGGTAGTTTATATGTTTCTAGGAATTTGTCCATTTCTTCCAGATTGCCCATTTTATTGTGGTATAACTTCTCATAATATTGTCTTATTATTGTTTCTATTTCTGCTGTGTTGGTTGTGATCTCTCCTCCTTCATTCTTGATTTTATTTATTTGCGTCCTTTCCTTTTTCTTTTGGATTAAAAGGCCTAGTGGCTTATTAATTTTGTTAATTCTTTCAAAGAACCAACTTCTGGTTTCATTGATCTGTTTTAATGGGGTGTTGTTGTTGTTGTTGTTGTTTGGTTGTTTGGTTTCAATAGCACTGATTTCTGCTCTAATCTTTATCATTTCCTGTCTTCTTCTAGTTTTGGATTTTATTTGCTGTTCTTTTCCCAGATCTTTAAGGTGTAATGTTAGGTTGTGTATTGGAGACCTATCTTCCTCATTTAGGAATGCCTGGATGGCTATAACTTTCCCCTATGACCGGCTTTGCTGTGTCCCAGAGGTTTTGGGTTGTGGTGTTATCATTTTCATTGACTTCCATGTACTTTTTAATTTCTTCTTTAACTTCTTGGTTAGCCCACTCATTCTTTAGTAGGATGTTCTTTAGTCTCCAAGTATTTGTTACCTTTCCAAATTTTTCCTGTGGTTGATTCAGGTTTCATAGCGTTTGGTCTGAAAATATGCATGGTGTGATTTCGATCTTTTTGTACTTGTTGAGGGCTGTTTGTGTCCCAGCATGTGATCTATTCTGGAGAATGTTCCCTGTGCTCTGGAGAAGAATGTATATTCCACTTCTTTTAAATGACTTGTTCTAAATATATTTGTTACGTCCATCTGGTCCAATGTGTCATTTAAAGCCATTGTTTCCTTGTTAATTTGTCGTTAATGATCTGTCCATTGTTGTAAGTGGGGTATTGTAGTCCCCAAAGTATTATTATCATTGAGTTCTTTGGTTTGTGATTAATTGATTTATATATTTGGGTGCCTCACATTTGGAGTATAAATGTTTACAATTGTTAGGTCCTCTTGGTGGATAGACACCTTAATTACGACATAAAGCCCTTCTTCATCTCTTGTTACAGTCTTTGTTTTAAAGTCTAGCTTTTCTGATGTGAGTACGGCTACTCCAGCTTTCCTTCCGTGTCCATTAGCACGATAGATGGATCTCCATTCCCTTACTTAAAAACTGAAGGTGTCATTAGGTCTAAACTGGGTCTCTTGTAAACAGCATATAGATGGATCTTGTTTTTTATCCGTTTTGCTACCATATATCTTTTTATAGGACTGGTTAGTCCATTACATTTAGAGTGAGTACTGAGAGATAGGAATTTATGACATTATGTTTCTTGTAGATTTAGAGTTTCTGGTGGCGTTCTCTGGTCCTTTCTAGTCTTGTTGCTTTCGATATTTATTTATTTATTTATATACGTATTTATTTATATTCATCTTTTGTCCCCTCAAAGAGTCTCCCTTAAAATGTCTTGCAGGGCTGAGTTAGTGGTCACAAACTTCTTTAATTTTTGCTTTTCTGGGAAACTTTTATTCTTTCCTTCTATTTTGAATGACAACCTTGCTGGATAAAGAATCCTTGGCTGTGTATTTTTCTGATTCAATATATTGAATATATCCTCTCACTCTTTTCTGGCATGCCAAATTTCTGTGGATATGTCATCTGTAAAACCTGGTCTGTCTTCCCTTGTATCTTAAGGACTTTTTTCCCTTGCTGCTTTCATGATTCTTTCCTTGTCTGGGTATTTTGTGAATTTGACTATGACATGCAGTGTTGATGGTCGGTTTTTGTTGAATCCAATGGGAGTCCTCTGTGCTTTCTTGATATTGATGTCTGTGTCTTTCCCCAGGTTAGGAAAGTTTTCTGCTCTGATTTGCTTACATAACCCTTCTGCCCTTTTGTCTCCCACTGCATCTTCTGGGACTTCTATGATTCTGATGTTCCTTTTTAATGAGTCGGTGATTTCTTTATTTCTTAAATTGTGCCCTTTTATTTTCTCTCTCTCTTTTTTTTGGCTTCATTATTCTCCATAAGTTTGACGGCTGTATCACTGATTCGCTGCTCTGCCTCCTCCCTCCTTGTAGCTGTGGCATCTATTTGAGATTGCAGAGCAGTTATGGCATTTTTATTTCAACCTGACTAGCTTTTATTTCTTTTAATCTCTGCAGAAAAGGATTCTAATCTATTTTTGACCCAGGCTGGTATTTTTATTATCGTGATTCTAAATTCTCATTCAGACGTCTTGCTTATCTCTGTGTTGGTTAATTCCCTGGCTGTTGTTTCTTTCTGCAATTTCTTTTAGGGTGAAGTCCTTAATTTGTCATTTTGAAGGAAGAAAATGAATTAATGTGGTAGAAAAACTAAAGTTAAAAAATTAAAAACATCACACACAAACAAAATCAAATAAATGATGCTAGATCCTACGTGTGTTTTGATGTGGGTGTTAAAAGGGGCTTGATGGATTAGAGAAAAAAGGGGAAAAAGAAAAAAAAGGAAAATATTTGAAAATTTGAAAAAAGAATACATTGAAATAGAATAAAATGAGATGATGGAAGTAAAATAGAATTTGAAAAAAATTTACAAAATTTGGGCTCATGGGTGGCTCAGTCAGTTGAGCATCCGACTTCAGCTCAGGTCATAATCTCACAGCTTGTGAGTTCTAGGCCCACATCAAGCTCTATGCTGACAGATCAGAGCCTGGTACCTGTTTTGAATTCTGGGTCTCACTCTCTCTCTGACCCTCCACGCTCACACTCTGTCTCTCTATCTCTCAAAAATGAATAATGCACCAGAATTCTTCTCAAAGCTAGAACAAACTATTATAAAATTTGTAGGGAACCACAAAAGACCCTGAATACCCAAAGTAATATTGAAGAAGAAAACCAAAGCATGAGGCATCACAATCTCAGACTTTAGCCTCTACTACAAAGCTGTACTCATAAAAACAGTATTGTATTGGCACAAAAACAAGCACAAGGACCAATAGAATAGAATAGAGAACACATAATTGTACCCACAGATGTATGACCAACAAAGCAGGAACGAGTATGCAATGGGAAAAAGACAGCCTCTTTTACAGATGGTGCTGGGAGAACTGGACAGTAACATTCAGAAGAATGAAACTAGATCACTTTCTTACACCATACACAAAATTAAACTCAAAATGGATGAAGGACCTGAATGTGAGACAGGAAACCATCAAAACCCTAGAGGAGAAAGCAGGAAACAACTTCCTTAACTGCAGCAATTTCTTACTTGACACATCCCCAAAGGGAAGGAAATCAAAAGCAAAAATGACCTATTAGGAATTAATCAAGATAAAAAGCCTCTGCATGGCAAAGGAAACAATCAACAAAACCAATAGGCAACCTACAGACTGGGAAAAGATCCTTGCAAATGACATATCAGATAAAGGGCTAGTATCCAAAATCTATAAGGAACTCACCAAACTTCACACCCGAAAAACAAATAATCCACTGAAGAAATGAGAAGATGATATGAACAGACACTTCTCCAAAGAGGACATCCAGATGGCCAACAGACACATGAAACGGTTGCGGACGAAATGACACAAAGACAAGACACACAAAAGACAGACAAAGACACAACTCCGGCCGGAGGGAGAAATTCTCCCCGAGCCTTCGTGTGGTTTATTTTTATACCCCGGTAGCTGGACACATACCAAATCAAAGAAACGCATACTTTTTCCAAGGTCGGGGGGATCAAAGGGAGGAATTGACCACAGCATGTTTACTGAGAAGCCTGCCCAGAACTCCAGCCTCCTCCCTATTTTCAGGGAGGGCACGTTCCCTCTTATGCGAGCGGATCGTTAACCTTGGATATTGTGTGCAGGCTTCTCGGCAGAACATCTTGTTTGCAAGCATGCTCTGCTTTTAACAATTCTTTCTCGTGGTCACTGTCGGGCTCCCACATGAAACGAAGCTCAATATCACTCATCATCAAGGAAATACAAATCAAAACCACACTGAGATACCACCTTATGCCTGTCAGAGTGGCTCAAATGAACCAATCAGGAGACTCTAGATGCTGGCGAGGATGTGGAGAAATGGGCACCCTCCTACACTGTTGGTGGGAATGTAAGCTGGTGCAGCCCTTCTGGAAAACAGTGTGGAGGTTCCTCAAAAAATTAATAGAACTCTCCTATGACCCAGCAATAGCACTGCTAGGAATTTACTCAAAGGATACAGGAGTGCTGTTGCATAGGGGCACATGTACCCCAATGTTCATAACAGCACTTTCAACAAGAGCCAAGTCATGGAAAGAGCCTAAATGTTAATTCAACTGATGAATGGATCAAGAATATGTGGTTTATCTATACAATGGAATACTGCATGGCAATGAGAAAGACTGAAATCTGGCCATTTGTAGCAATGTGGAAGGAACTCGAAGGTATTTTGTTAAGTGAAATAAGTCAGGCAGAGAAAGACATAATATATATTTTCACTCATATGTGGAAGAGGAGAAACTTAACAGAGGACCATATGGAAGGGGAAAAATAGATNAAGGGAAAAAATAGATAAGGAGGGGGAGGGAAGAAAGCCATAAGACACTCTTAAACACTGAGAACAAACTGAGGGTTGATGGGAGATGGCGGGAGAAGAGGAAATGGGTGATGGGCATGGAGGAGGGCACTTGTGTTGATAACAGGGTGTTATATGGAAAATAACTTGACAATAAACTGTAATAAAATTTTTAAAAAGGAAAACTTAGACAAAAGTAAAAATATAGTAGAAAAACATTTAAAATATTTTTAATAAAAATTGAAAATAAAAATAATTTTTTCTCTTTCTGTATTCAAGAAAAAGAAAAGAAACGAAAAAGGGAAAAAAGGAAACTGAATAGATGGACCAGCGAACAAAATACAATTGAAATTACATCATTTTCCCCTATAAGTCAACTTATGAAGTACTTTATAGTCCTTAAACCAAGCTGTTGGAGGGAGTTGTGGTGTTCCTGAAGAGTGAGGTTCACTCATTTGGCGGGGTTTGGTGGTAAGGCTCGGTCCTCCACTAGATGGCGATGGTTAGCTTACTAGGGTGGATTGTTGTGGGACTTGTATGTGTGTACGCGCATGCCTGGGAGGGGTGAAAATGGTGTCATCCAGCTACCCAGTTGCTAGTATAGGGATTTTGTTCTCCCCCATCAGCTATCACGTACTTATCTTTTGTCTCTGGCTTCTGTCCTCTTCCTGCTTTATTCTGTCTCTGACCAAGCTATCAAGTTGTCAGATGACACCACTCTCCTGAGTTTTATCTCAGGCAGCTGTTTTTCCTGATCCCTTACTTCTGGAGGACTATGGCTTTGACCTGTTCTGCCTTTCTGGGGAAGTGTCTCACCAAGGCATGGCTACATGCCCGCTATACCCAGGAACGTTCGTGGGACTGTGCTGCTGCCAATGCCCAGAGACTATGGTTGGGTGCCAGCCTACCCCAGAAAAAGTTCAAGTGATCCTGTAGCAGCAGCATTTCAGGGATTATGGAAAAGCACCACACATATCTTGCACTAGGCTTCACCCTTAACAACCTTGTTCCAGCACTAGCAAATGTGGTTGTTTTCCAAGATCCATTAGGACCTTTAGCTGTGATGAGTCCTCCCAGCAGGGGAACCACCTCTCCCCATGTGGACCAAGGACCCCAGACTTCACTCTGTTCCTGAGGATTCACCCTTCTCACCAGAGCACCACCAGGTATCCAGGTGTGGAGTTTCAGACTCTGCGTTCCCCCTGTTTATAGTGTCTTAATGGAATTTAAACCCTCTACTTTCTCCTTTCTCCCTTTTCAGTTCAGTCCCTGCGGCTGTTTCCACTTTTCCACTTTCTCTCCAGCTGCTTTTGGGGGTGCTTTTCCCATACTACCCCCCCACCACCCTGTCTACATCCTCTTTCTGAAAACAAAAACAGCTCCCTGCCCTCTATGGCTTCTCTATCTCCCAGTTTACCTCTCTGTGCCACAATACTGAGTTCTGTGGTTCAGATTGTGCAGATTGTTGTGTTAATCCTCAAATCAGTTTTCTAGGTGTGAAGGAAGCTTTAGTGTTGATTTGGCTTTATTTCATGGACGTGAGACACACAAAAAAACTTCCATGCTGTTCCACCATCTTAGCTCCCCCCCACATTGTAAACATTTAAAAATGTTAATGATTAATAGTTGTTATTCTAAAAAGTAACAATACTTTCACAGTAAACCTGGATTTAGCCTTGCAATCCCTGTCCACAGACACTATAAATCTCTTGGGAATGGTTTCCCATTTGAAACCTACTTGCCACTTCCAAATCGGTTGTCATATCTACACCATTAAATAAATGATCCTTGGAGCCCAGTGATTAATAAAGAATATATTATTGTGTATAATTCTGCCAGTTATATATGATAGTTCTTATGCCTGTTCCATAGTGTTATACTTTGACATTTCTTGGGATTAAAATTTTGTTATAAACACTCTTCTCATTTTACAAGATTGCTTATCTTTAAATAATAAGCCTATGATTACTTTTTAAGCAAAATGTAAAACTAAATAACTTGAAAATCTCCCTTCTACCATACATTTAGAAATATGAATATAATATATAAATTTCCATATAAGAGCTCAAGGAAATAAATAAATGTATATAGACCTAAATTGAAAGGAAACTCAAAGTCAACACAACAACTAAGATTTAAAGCCACAGCTGCTTCAGGGGTGGAATTTGT
>NW_027532001.1:33585-35020 GCF_008692635.1 Crocuta crocuta | reverse complement strand
GGATTAAAGGGTATGAATTTTGGGGCGCCTGGGTGGTCAGTCGGTTAAGCGTCTGGCTTCAGCTCAGGTCATGATCTCATGGTTCGTGGGTTCAAGCCCCACGTCGGTCTCTGTGCTGACAGCTAGCTCAGAGCCTGGAGACTGTTTTGGATTCGGTGTCTCCCTCTCTCTGACCCTCCCCTGCTCATTCTGTCTCTCTCTCTCTCTCAGAAATAAATAAAAACATTTTTAAAAGAGGGGATATGAGCTTTAATGGCTTTGGATTCACATGAGATGGGTATTTGGAATGAACATTCTCACCTAAAGCAGGAATCATATAGGGCCTCAAGCTCAGTAAAAGCAAACTATAAAAATTTCATTTACCAGTATAAGAAATGATAAAGAGGAAAACTTTTGTTTCATTCTCCTTTTTTAATCACAAATAAAAAGTTTTCTCTAAACATTTATAGCAGTAAGTTTGCCTTCAGCAGCTTTAGGAGTTTGATTTTAGATAACTTGGAAATCCCTGCCAATAAATTAGCATAAAATGTTACTTTTTAAATGTTTATTTACTTATAAAGAGAGACAGAATGTGATGTGAGTCAGGAAATTTAGAGGGAGGGAGACACAGAATCTGAAGCAGGCTCCACGCTCTGAGCTTTCAACACAGAGCCTGATGTGGTGCTTGAACTCACGAACCACGAGATCATGACATGAGCTAAAGTCAGATGTTTAACTGAGTGAGCCACCCAGGGGCCCCAACATAAAAGTGTTCTTAGGATGATAATGCACATGCATTATTTGGCCAAAGCAATGTAAATTTTAGTAAACAACACTTTCCTAGTTGGACAAGAGGATTTCTAGAGATCATTCGTTGTCCATGTTTGTTCCAGGGATGAGCAGTATTAGCATCACTTGGAACTTGTTATTAATGAATATTCTGGTACCCACTAAAACTTACTAAATCAAATTCTGAGTTGGTGAGTTGGTGTCTAATAGTCTGTGTTTATGAAGCCCTCTAGATGATTTTTATGCATATTTACTTTTAAGAACCACTGCTTTAGAACCTACATTTCCAAGTCATAACTTTTTTTTTTTTCCCAGAAAACAGCATCGTGAACAATTCAACTCCATCTGACCTACACCAGGATTTGGGACAAACTTAAAGTCACACTGCATGAGTTAAGGAATAGGGTTTATTAAGAGAACTTTTACAAGCCAAGGAAACTTATATGTGCAAAAGGAGAAAAAGCACGGAACCCCCTTGATCCTAGAAAGGCATGTGTCTTTATGACGTAGCATCACCTATAAGGGTTCAACAGGACCTGGGCATATTATTCCACACTGTGGGTCTATCATCCAATAAAGAACATAGTGCTTTTGTGATTCAATTTTTCTATAGAGCCAATGTGAGAAAGTAGTCTTGTCAGTGGAGAACTACATGGACTGTTAAACA
>NW_027532001.1:33147-33469 GCF_008692635.1 Crocuta crocuta | reverse complement strand
TGTTAAACATTAGGAGATCTGGATTTAGAAAGTCAGTTGTATACAGAAACTGGGTTGTAATGCTAGTTGCCCAGAATCTGGGAAAACATGGAGTCAAAGGGGTCCCTGTTTGGTAGAGGAATGCACAAATACAGGGAGAAGCTGGGCAGAGTTGCAAACCCTCTTTCTGGGAAGAGGGGGAAGCTCTAGTCTCAGTAAACTATTTGTCAAATCAACTTAGAGTGAGCTTCCAGAGTCATTTTTACACAATCCTGGCCCCTCTTTTTTCAGGACAATTGAATTTCAAATCTTTTGATTTCTGACAACTGACAAAAACATGATG
>NW_027532001.1:32727-32870 GCF_008692635.1 Crocuta crocuta | reverse complement strand
CTCAGTTTCCCATCCAAACTGATGTTTATTTTATTAAATCAATAACTGTTAAAAATCCAAAAAATAAAAAGTGAGGAGGAGAAACAGGAAGAGGCAGAAGGTAAAAAATAAATCAAAATAAAATTATGAAACAATGAGAGTTC
>NW_027532001.1:31302-32245 GCF_008692635.1 Crocuta crocuta | reverse complement strand
GGGGGGGTTGGGCATGGGGGAGGACACTTGTGGGGATGAGCACTGGGTGTTATGTGAAAACTAATTTGATAATAAACTATTTGTAAAAAATAAAAAAAATAAAGACAAAACAATATGGCAAAAAAACTATAATAGTTTAAACTTATATTAAACCACGGTTCTATAAACTAAAAAGGCTTATTGTTTTCCAGAATTAATGATAAACGCAAATAGTCAGAAATATAATTTATAGTTTAAACTGAGAAAAATAAATATAACTAAATAAAAGCTTATATACACCACAGAAAAACTGCACATCAAATAGAAAATGATCTTAAAACAGAAAGAAAAGAAAATACCTACAACATAAGAAATAGGAGATTTTTTCTATAGCAGTAATAGAACAAAAAACAAATGAAATATTATAAGTTTGGAAAGAAAATAACTGTCTACTTAGAATATTTTTATTGAATTATAATTGGCATACAATATCTTATTAGGCTCAGGTGTGTATCGCAGTATTTAATATTCTTATATATCATGAAATTATCTCAATGATAAGTCTAGTTACCATCTGTCACCATAAAAAAGTTATTACAATATTGGTGACTTATATACTCTATCCTGCCCAAGAGATTACTGCCTATGCTTTCTTCTAGGAAATTTATGGTTTCATGTCACACATTTATACTTTTAATCCATTTTGAGTTTGTTTTTGTGTACGATGTAAGAAAGTGGTCCAGTTTTATTCTTTTCCGTTTAGCTGTCCCATTTCAAAACACCATTTATTGGGAAGTCTTTTTCCCATTGTATATTTTTGCCTCTTTTTTCATAGATTCATTTATCATATAAGTGTGGGTTTATTTCTGGGTTGTCTATCCTCTTCCATTGACCTATGTGTCTTTTCAACAAGTCTATTATTTTGATAAGTCAATCTATTAACATCTTAAGATACGTATTAAAA
>NW_027532001.1:28672-31293 GCF_008692635.1 Crocuta crocuta | reverse complement strand
CCATTCTTTATTGAGTAATTGCTACTTATTATTTACTAATAATGAATAACTTGTGATTGGTATGTGCAAATATTAATATGTACTTTGAACATGTTAGTTAAATCCTAAATAATGTTTAGAATTATTTAAATTTAATATTCCTAAATAAATATATGCTGTGAGATTATTCATTTTCCCATATCTTTTTTATAATTGAACTACAGTAAAACCTACATTTGCCATGCATGAGATTGTTGATATGCACTTGATTTAAATACATTATATATGTGTGAAGTTCTCTTCCTGTTCTTGATCTCAGAGCCTGCTAAAAATTATTTATTACCTTATTAGTTCATTTAATTGGCATTGAATTAAAGTTTTATTTTATTAATAACTAAAATTGAAGCTCATGCTTTATGAAAATGACCCTAAGTGGTGACATATTACATCATAAGGAGATGTTTTATTTAAACAATAATTAAAACAAAACCTCAAAATCTCTTAGATATTTAAGCACACCAGTGATCTTAGAACTTCATTAAAAGTTAACCAAAGTAGTGACATCAACAAAATGGCAGAGTATATGATACCAACCTTCATCTCCCAGCCGAAAATGAAATAGCTGTCCACAAACAAAAATAACAGTATATAGAAAAACTACAAAAAAATGGAGAAAACATCTCTGAGAAGATCAGCTTAGCTACGACCTCTGGAAATGACTAGAAACAAAGGACAAGAATGGAAGTTATCAGTATCAAACAGACAACAGGTGTCACCATGGTCCCCAATGGCATTCTCCGTGGATGACTTGGACAATCTTTACCATTGAAGATCTTTGCCATTCAGAGCCACATACTCCCTGCAGCTTCCGCAACAGAGGACCCTGCAGTTTTCATCAGCATGGAGCCAGCATCTTGTCCCTCAGAGGACATTAAGTAACTGTTGCCACTGACATCACCACCAGACAACACCACCACGGACCTGCTAGGGAAAAAGATATTACTTAAAAAATTGTTGTTTTGTTTCTCTGGGACCAAGGCTGCCAACCACCCTCTTCAATGTAAACTTATGTATATTTCAGATACCAGGGCCTCACCTTCTCTGTGTGCATCAGCGTATCAGATACCAGAAGAACTTCCACTGCAGGGTAGCTAATGCCCAAAGCTCTGGAGCCATTACTGCTCCATGAATACATGTGCTCTTGTACCTGGTTCTATGACTATTCCTCAGGTACTTGCACATCGAAACACCTGTGTAAACACTATTGTGAAGGCGTGAATGAGCTAGACCTAGTGCAAATGTGTCAGATATGACACATCCCATGTGAGAATAGACTAAGATGTCCTTAGTAGCCTTGGCCACTGAAAACTTCAATAGCCCTTAATACTTCTGCAGACTCTTGCAGCCTTGGCCATTGAGGACTCCTGCAGTCTAGCAGATGCTGAACTTAGTTCACATAACTGTAAGGAGACCACACATCTGGACCTTTCCTGAAGATGAAACACTACTCAATTGACATGCTTATACCCACCCATAGGTGAAAGTCTTTCCCCACCACAACCAGTATGTAAAGTCTGGAAGAGGTGGCTGCTCTATCAAATGATCAGACATCAATACAAGGCTGCAAAAACATGACATTCAAGGAAACATGATATTTCCATAGAAAAACTAATTTTCCAGTAACCAACCTCAAAAGAATGAAGGTCTACATGTTGCCATAGAATTCAAAATAATTGTTATAAGGAATTTAATTGAGTTACAAGAGACCACAGATAGACAAATAAATAAAAAATAGAAATAAACAAACAAAACTTGAAGTTTAAGAAAGAGATAGAAATCATAACAATAAAAAAAAAACCGAAAAATCTGGAGCTGCGGAATACAATGAACAAAATTAAAAATGAAATAGATGAAATGAAACATCAATATGAGACTTAACCAAGCAGAAGGAAGAATCAGTGAAACCTCAAAGACAGGCCACTTTAAATTACCCAGCCCATGAAGAAAAGAAAAAAAAAAAAAAAGAATGAAGAAAGTGAGGAAAGCCTATCTGAATTNAGACACAATAAATTTGTCAAAAATCAAATATGAAGAATTTTGAAAGTAAGAATAGAAAAACAAAAACTTATCCTATACAAGGGAACTGGTATATGTCTCTCAGTAATCTCAGAAGAAACCTAGAAACCTAGGAGAGACTGGCAAGATATATTATAAGTTCTGGCAGGAAAAAGAACCAAAAAAGATCAAGAATAAGTTTATTCAGCAAACCTTTCTTTCAGATATAAAGGAGAAGTAAAGACTAGCCTGCACAGAGAAAAGTTGACAGAGTTCATCAAAATAATAAAGCTACACCTATCTTAAAACAAATGTTGAAATAGGTCATGCATGTTAAAATGAAAGGACACTAACTAGAAACATGGAAATATATGAAAAGATAAAACTCACTTTCAAAATCATTCATAATCTCTGTCATACCTTCAATAAATATATAGAAAATATTAAAAAAAGAAAAAAATCAGAGATGAAGAACTCAATAGCTGAAATTTAACATGCACTCTGGGGGATCAAGGACAGGTTAGAAAATGCAGAAGAAGGAATCAGTAGACTAGAATACAGAGTAATGGAAAGCAAACAAGCTGAAT
>NW_027532001.1:13612-28665 GCF_008692635.1 Crocuta crocuta | reverse complement strand
AAGAACCCCAACAAAGTCAACCCAAAGAGATACATATAAATACACATAACAATTAAAATGGCAAAGAGTAGTGATAAAGAGAGAATTTTAACATCAGCAAGAGAGAAAAAATGTCACATACAAGGGAACCACATAAGGCTATCAGCTGAGTTTTCAGTAGAAACTTTTCAGTGAAGAAAAGAGTGGGATGATATATTTAAAGTACTGAAAGGAAAAAAAAAAAAACCTGCAATCAAGAATACTCTAACCAGCAAGGCTATCATCACAAACAGGAGGAGAAATAAATAATTTCTCAGACAAAGAAAAGTTAAAGGGATATATTCACTACTAAATCAACCTTACAATTAATATTGAAGGGGATACTTTTTAATTTTTTTAAATGTTTTATTTATTTCTGGGAGACAGAGAGAGCAAGCTGGGGAGGGTCAGAGAGAGAGGGAGACACAGAATCCGAAACAGACTTCAGGCTCTGAGCCAGCTGTTAGCATAGAGCCCTACGTGGGGCTCGAACCCACGAACCGTGAGATCATGACCTGAGTCGAAGTCGGACGCCCAACCGACTGAGCCACCCAGGCACCCCTTGAAGGGGATACTTTGACGTGAAAGGAAATACTATAACCAACAGTATGAAAATTATGAAAGTAAAACATTTTCTGTTAAATACAAACATAATAAAAGTATTAGGTTGATCACTTATAAAACCTGTACAGAGCTAAAAGTAAAAAAGCAGTAAAATCAATTATATGTGTAAAAATTAGTCAAGGTATTCACAAAGTAAAATATGCAAAATATGACATTGTTACATCAAACGTAGGAGGAGAAAAAATTAGTGCTTTTAAAATAGGCTCTAACTTAATTGGTCATCAACTTAATATAGACNATCAAATATCAAGGGAAAGAGCAAGAGAATAAAGGAACAGAGAAGGACTGTTGGAAACAACCATAAAACTAGTAACAAAATTGCAGTAAGTACATACCTATCGATAATTACCTTGAATTAAATGGACTAAATGTTTTAGTTAAAAGGTTTATGGTGACTAAATTAAAAAATATCAATACCTATCTATTTGATCCATACAACAGACTCACTTCAGACCTAAATACGCCCATTGATTAAAAGGGAAGGGATGGAAAAATACTTACTATGGAAATGGAAGTGAAAAGGAAGATTAGGTGGCAATAATTATATCAATCAAAATACACTTTAAAACAAAGACTATAAAAACAGAAGAAGAGGACACTGCATAATGATAACGGGAACAATCCAACAAAAGGATATAACAATTTTAAGTGTCCACACAACCAACATTGGAGGATCTGAATACACAAAGCAAATACAATAAATCCTTGGTGTGCAAACATAATTCANAAGAAAATATAACAATTGCAAATATTTATGCATCCAACATGAAACAACTAAATAAATAAAGCAATTATGAACAAATATAAAGGAAGAAACTGATAATAGTACAATAGTATTAACAGAACTTAACACCCCATTTACATCAATGATAGATCATCCAGCCAGAAAATCAACAAGGAATTGATGGCTTTGAATGACACACTGGACCAGATAGACCTGATAGATATATTCAGAATGTTCCATGCACAGTGGAATATTCATTATATTTAAATGTACAGAAAACATCTCCAGACTAGACCACATGTTAGGTCAAATAACAAAACTCAACAAATTCAAAAAGACTGAAATCAAATCATGCATCATTTCTGACCACAACAATATGAAACTAGACTCAAACAAAGAAAAAAAATCTGGAAAAGCACAAATACATGGAAGGTAAATAACATGCTACTAGACAGTGAATGGGTCAACCAAGAAATCAATGATGAAATTTAAAAAAATACATGAAGATAAATGCAAGTGAAAATACAATAATCCAAAATTTTGAGATGCAGCAAAATGTGTTCTAAGGGGTAAGTGTATAGCAATATAGGTATACCTCAAGAACCATATAAAATCTTAAATAAACACCAAAACTTACACCTAAAGGAGAGAAAAAAGAAGAAAAAACAAAGCCCAAAGCCAATAGAAGCAAGGAAACAATAAAAGTTACAGCAGAAATTAGTGAAAAAAGACTCACACACACACACACACACACACACACACACACACAAATAAACAGATAAGTGAAACCAGGAGCTAAGTCTTGGAAAAGATGAACAAAATTGATTACCTTCAGCTAGACTCATTAAAAGAGAGAGCTAGAGAGACAGAGAAAGGGAGAAATATCTCAAATAAGAAAATCACAAACAAAGGAAAAGAAATAACTGACACCGCAGAAATACAAAGAATTATGAGAATTTTATTAAAAAAAATTATATGCCAACAAATTGGACAAGGTTTAAGAAACGGATAAATTTCCAGAAACATATAACAATCAAAAACTAAATCAGAAAAAAATAGAAAATTTGAACATATTAAATACAGGCAATAAAACTGAATAAGTAATTAAAATGCTTCCCTCCAAAAGAGTCCAGGACTAGATAGCTTTATAGATAAATTCTAACAAACATTTAAGGGCTAATACCTAGTTTTCTCTAAATATCCTAAAAATATAAGATAAATTAAATATTCCAAATTTATTCTGTGAGGCTAGCATTACTCTGATATAAAAACAAAACAAAACAAAACAAAACAGATAAGGGCACTACAAATAAAGAGAATTACAGGTCAATACAGCTGATGAATTTAGATGCAAAATTCTCAACAAAATATTATCAAATAAATTTGAAAACCCTGAAAACTATAAAACACAGATGAAAACATTGATGATGACACAAACAATTGAGAGGCATTCCATGCTCATGTATTGGAAGAAATAATATTGGTAAAATGTCCATACAACCTAAAGCAATCTACAGATTCAATGCAATCCCTATAAAAATACCAACAACATTTTTTACAGAACAAGTACAAATAATACTAACATTTGTATGGACACACAAAAGGCCTCAAGTAGACAAATCAATCTTAAGAAAAAAGTACAAAGCTGCAGGTATCATGATCCCAGATTTCAGGATATACTGCAAATCTGTAGTAATCAAAACAATATTGTACTGGCACAAAAATGACACATATACCAATCGAACAGAATAGAAAACACAGAAAAAAATTCACAATTATATGGCCAATTGATATTTAACAAAACAAGAAAGAATATCCAATGGTAAAAAGACAGTCTCTTCAACAAATGGTGTTGGGAAAACTGGACAGCTGCATTCAAAAAAAAGAAACTTGACCACTTTATTACATGATACACAAAAATAAACTCAAAATGGATTAAAGACTTAAATGTCAGACCGTAAACCATAAAATTCATAGAAAATATTAGAAATAATTTCTTTGACATGGGTAATAAAAACATATTTTTCCTAGGTATGACTCCTCAGGCAAAAGAATAGAAAACAAAATTAAACTATTGGGGCTACACCAAAATAAAAAAAAAAAGTTTTGTACAGCAAAGGAAACTGTCAGGAAAACTAAAGGCAACCTACTGAGTGGAAGAAGACATTAGCAAATTATATACCATATAAGGATTTAATATCCAAAAACACATAATGAACTTATACAANTGCATTCAAAAAAAAGAAACTTGACCACTTTATTACATGATACACAAAAATAAACTCAAAATGGATTAAAGACTTAAATGTCAGACCGTAAACCATAAAATTCATAGAAAATATTAGAAATAATTTCTTTGACATGGGTAATAAAAACATATTTTTCCTAGGTATGACTCCTCAGGCAAAAGAATAGAAAACAAAATTAAACTATTGGGGCTACACCAAAATAAAAAAAAAAAGTTTTGTACAGCAAAGGAAACTGTCAGGAAAACTAAAGGCAACCTACTGAGTGGAAGAAGACATTAGCAAATTATATAATATATAAGGAGTTACTATCCAAAAACACATAATGAACTTATACAATTCATCTCCAGAAACACCCCAAAATAATCCAATCAAGAATGGGTAGGAGATCTGAATATTTTTTTCCAAAGAAGACATGTAAAAAAACAACAAACATATGAAAGTTAATCAACATCACTAATTATCAGGAAAGTACAAATTAATACCACATGACATACCAATTTACAGCTTCAGAATGACTAAAGTAAAAACACAAATAGGTATCGGTGAGTATGTAAAGAAAAATGTATCCTTGTGCATTGTTGGTGGGAATGCAAATTGTTATAGTCACTGTCAATAAAAGTATGGAGGCTCCTCAAAAAGTTTCAAACTAGAGTTACTATATTACCTGGTAATTCCACTACGGGGTATTTACCCAAGGGAAGGGGAAACACTAATTCAAAAAGTTATATGTACCACTGTGTTTATTGCAGCATTTATTTACAATAGCAAAAATGTAGAAGCAAAATGTGGAAATGTCCATCTATATATGAACTGATTAAAAAACAAGATGTGATGTGTGTTTTGTATGTATATATATGTATATTTTTTATCTTAACTCTGTTTATTTTTTTTCTTAAATAGTTTATTGTCAAGTTGGTTCACCTATAACACCCAATGCTCATCCCAAAAAGTGCCCTCCTCCATGCCCATCACCACCTTCCCCTCTTACTCACCCCCACAGCCCTCAGTTTGGTCTCAAATTTCAAGAGACTCTCATGATTTGTCTCCCTCCCTCTCCCAGACTATTCTTCCCCTTCTTCTCCCACATGGTCCTCTGTTAAGTTCCTCCTAATCCACCTATATGTAAAAACATATGGTATCTGTACTTCTCTGCCTGACTTATTTCCTCAGCATAACACACTCTAGTTCCATCCATGTTGCTACACATGGCCAGATTTCATTCCTTCTCATTGCCATGTAGTATTCCGTTGTATACGTAAACCACATCTTCCTGATTCATTCGTCAGTTGATGGACATTTAGGCTCTTTCCATGTTTTGGCTATTGTTGAGAGTGCTTCTATGAACACTGGGGTACATGTGCCCCTATGCATCATAATTTCTGTATCCCTTGGGAAAATCTCTAGCAGTACTGTTGCTAGGTCATAGGGGAGCTCTATTGTTATTTTTTTGAGGAAATTCCACACTGTTTTGCTGCACTAGTTTACATTTGCACCAACATTGTAGGAGGGTGCCCATTTCTCCACATCATTGCCTGCATCTATACTCTCCTGCGTTGTTCATTTTAGCCACTCTGACCGATGCGAGGTAGTATCTCAGTGTGTGTGTGTGTTTTTTTTTTAATTAAAAAAATTACTTTCTGAGAGAGAGAGACAGAACAAGCAGGAGAGGGTCATAAAGAGAGGGAGATACAGAATCTGAAACAGGCTCCAGTCTCTGAGCAAGCAGTCAGCACAGAGCCCGAAACAGGGCTCGAACTCACTAACTATGAGATCATGCCCTGAGCCGAAGTCAGACGCTTAACCAGTTCAGCCACCCAGGCGTCCCCTCAGTGTGGTTTTGATTTGTATTTCCATGACGAGGGACGCTGAGCATCTTTTCATGTGTCTGTTGGCCATCTGGATGTCCTCTTTGGAGAGGTGTCTGTTCATGTCTTCTGCCCATTTCTTGACTGAATTATATGGTCTTCAGGTGTGGAGTTTGGTGAGTTCCTTATACGTTTAGAATACTAGCCCTTTAGCTCGTATGTCATTTGCAACTATCGTTTCCCATTCTGTAGTTTCCTAAATAGTTTTATTGATTGTCTCCTTTGTCTAGCAGAAACTTCTTCATGAGGTCCCATTTTGTCTCTTGATTCCCTTGCCTTTGGGGAAGTGTCAAGTAAGAAATTGCTGCGGTTGAGGTCAAGGAGGTTGTTTCCTGCTTTCTCCTCTAGCGTTTTTATGGTTTCCTGTCTCACGTTCAGGTCCTGTATCCATTTTGAGTTTCTTTGTGTGTATGGTGTGAGAAAATTATCTAGTTTCATTCTTCTGCATGTTGTTGTCCAGTTCTCCCAGCACCATCTGTTAAAGAGGCTGTCTTTTTTCCATTGGATACTCTTTCCTGCCTTGTCAAAGACTGGTTGGCCATATATTTGCGGGTCCACTTCTGAGTTCTCTATTCTATTCATTGGTCTATGTGTCTGTTTTTGTGCTAATACCATACTGTCTTGATGATTACAGCTTTGTAGTAAAGGATAAAGTCTGGAATTGTGATGCCTCCTGTTTTGGTTTGCTTCTTTAATATTACTTTGGCTAATTGGGGTCTTTTATGGTTACATATAAATTTGAGGATAGTTTGTTCTAGTTTTGAGAAGAATGCTTTTGCAATGTTGATTGGGATTGCATTGAACATGTAGAGTGATTTGGTTAGTAATGACATTTTAACAATATTTATTCTTCCAATCCATTAGCATGGAATCTTTTCCATTTCATTGTTTCTTCTTCAATTTTATTCATAAATTTTCTATAGTTTTCATTATACATATCCCCTACATCTTTGTTTAGGCTTATTGCTAGGTATTTTGTTTTTTCTTTTTGTGCAATTGTGAATGAGATCAGTTTCTTGATTTCTCTTTCTGTCGCTTAATTATTGGTCTATAAAAGTGCAACCGACTTCTGTACGTTGATTTTGTACCCTGTGACTTTGCTAAATTCATGGATCAGCTCTAGTAGGCTTCTAGTGGAGTCTGTCGGGTTTTCTATGTAGAGTTTCATATCGTCTGCAAAAAGTGAAAGTATGATTTGTTCTTTACCAATTCTGATGTCTTGTATTTCCTTTTGTTGTCTGATGGCTGATGCTAGGACTTCCAGCACCTTGTTAAACAACAGTGGTGAGAGTGGACATCCCTATCGTGTTCCTGATCTCAGAGGGAAAGCTCTCCGTTTTTCCCCATTTAGGATGATGTTAGGTGAAGGCTTCTCATAGATGGCTTTTATGAGGTTTAGGAAAGTTCCTTCTATACCGACTTTCTCGAGGGTCTTTATTAAGAAGCGATGCTGTATTTTGTCAAATACTTTTTCTGCATCTATTGACAGGATCATATGGNACAGGCTTGTGAATAAAAGTGAAGCTGGCTTCATGGAATGAGTTCAGAAGTTTTCCTTCGACTTCTATTTTTTGGAATAGGTTGAGAAGAATGGGTAATAATTCTGTTTGTTGTTGTTGTCTTTGTTTTTTTTTTTTTTACAAATAGTTTATTGCAAGGTTGGTTTCCATAAAACACCCGGTGCTCATCCCCACAAGTGCTCTCCTCCATGCCAATCTTCACCCCCCCACACACACACACATCAGTCCTCAGTTTGTTCTCAGCATANATTTCCCTGATGAGGAGGGATGCTGAGCATCGTTTCATGTGTCTGTTGGCCATCTGGATGTCCTCTTTGGAGAAGTGTCTGTTCATATATCTTCTGCCCATTTCTTCACTGGATTGTTTGGTTTTCTGGTGTGGAGTTTGGTGAGTTCCTTATAGATTTTGGATAGTAGCCCTTTATCCGATATGTCATTTGCAACCATCTTTTCCCATTCCATCAGTTGTCTATTAATTCTCTTTTGAATGTTTGGTAGAATTCTCCTAGGGATGTTATATGGCCTAGGCTCTTATATGTTGGGAGATTTTTGATAGTGATTCAATTTCGTCACTACTTATGGGTCTGTTCAGATTTTCTATCTCTTCTCATGTGAAATTTGGTAGTGAGTGTGTTTAGGAATTTGGCCATTTCTTCTAACTTGTCCAGTTTTGGGCATATAATTTTCCATAGTATTCCCTGATAATTGCTTATCTTTCTGAGGGATTTGTTGTAACAAGTCCCTTTCATTCATGTTTTGTGTATTTGAGTGCTTTCTCTTTTCTTTTTGAGAAGCCTGGCTAGAGGTTTGCCAATTTTGTTTATTTTTTCAAAAAACCAACTCTTGGTTTCATTGATCTGTTCACCTGTTTTTTTGGGGATTCTGAATTGTTTATTTCTGCCCTGACTTTTATTATTTCTCTTCTCCTCCTGGGATTAGGGTGCTGTTGTTTCTCTCTTTCTAGTTCCTTTAGGTGTGCTATTAGATTTTGTACTTGCGCTTTTTCTAATTTCTTGAAATAGGCCTGGAGTGCAATGTACTTTCCTCTTAGGACTGCCTTTGCCGCATCCCATAAAGTTTGAATCGTTGTATTTCATTTTCATTTGTTTCCATATGTTTTTTTTAATTCCTTCCTTAATTGCCTGATTGGCCCATTCATTCTTTACTAGGGTGTTCTTTAACCTCCATTTTTTTTTGAGGTTTTTCAGATTCTTCCTGTAGTTGATTTCAAATTTCATGGCATTGTGATCTCAAAGTGTGCATGGTATGATCTCAAGTCTTTTATATTTATTGAGGGCTGTTTTATGTCCCAGTATGTGATCTATCTTGGAGAATGTGCCATGCGCACTTGAGAAGAAAGTGAATTCCACGGTCTCAGGATGAAAAGTTCTAAATATATCTGTCAAATACATCTGGTCCAAAGTGTCATTCAAGTCCATTGTTTCTTTATTGATTTTCTGTCTACTTGATCCATCCATTGCTGTAAGTGGAGTATTGAAGTCTCCTGCTATTACCACATTCTTATCCCTAAGATTGTTTCTGTTTGTGATTGTTTAATATATTTATGTGCTACCATATTCGGTGCATTGACATTTATAATTGTTAGTTTTTCTTAATGGATAGACCGTCTAATTGGTATATAATGCCCTTCTTCATCTCTTGTTACTGTCTTTACTTTAAAGTCCAGTTTTTCTGATATAAGTATAGCTACTCCAGCTTTCTTTTGACTTTCAGGAACATGATATATATTTCTCCATCCCCTTACTTTCAATCTGAAGCTGTCCTCCAGTCTAAAATGAGTTTCTTGTAGATAACAGATAGATGGATTTTTTTTTTTTTTATCCATTCTGCTACCCTATGTATTTTGATTGGGGCATTTAGCCCATTTACATTCTGTGTTATTATTGAAAAATATGGGTTTAAAGCCATCATGTTCTTTGTATGATTCATGCTTTTTGTGGTGTCTCTGGTACCTTGAATTCCTTGCAACATTTCCCTAATAGAGTCCTCCTCAGGGAGCCAGTGAGGAGAGGAGCGGTTTCTCCCAGCATCGCTTGGGACCAGTGCGTCCCACTCAAGGTCAGCTGCACAGCTGGAAACATGATCCCTCTGGGTCCAGAGCTGAGGTTTCTCTTCTCCAGCGACAGGGACAGTTCCTTGAGCAGTTTAAGCCGCTCTTTCTTTACCCCTTGACTCATTGCAGCTCCCCGCAAAGGGGGCTCCCTCCCTACCCTCCGTGTCTCTGGTCCCAGCCTGTTTTTATCTTCCCCAGTTCGCACTCATTCTATAAGGTTTTCTCAGCAGACTCTGTCTCCTTTTCCTCCCAAACTCCTGGATTCTGTAAGGGTTGCTATGGCTTCAGGCTTTCTCTGTTTGAGAATTGGGGGTGAGTGAAATGTACGGAGCTCCCTACTTCTCTGCCATCTTGCCTCCTCTTCCCTACCACTCGAAATATCACTCAGCCATACAGAAGAAAAGATGTTCATCATCACTATCAGGGAAATACAAATCAAAACTACAATGAGATGTCACTTCACACCTGTCAGAATGGCTAAAATCAACAACACAAGAAGCAACAGGTGCTGGCTATTGTGAAGAAAGGAGAACCTCCTGCACTGTTGGTGGGAATGTAAACTGGTGCATCCACTCTGGAAAGTTAGTATGAAGGTTCCTCAAAAAGTTAAAAATAGAACTAACCTACAATCCAGCAAATGCACTACTGGGTATTTACCTAAAAATACAAGAACACTAATTCAAAGGGATACATACTTCCTGATATTCACAGTAACATTATATACAATAGCCAAGATATGGAAGCAATTTAAAGGTCTATTATTTGATGAATGGATAAAGATGCGGTATATATACATATATACAATGGAATATTATTCTGCCAACAAAAACAATGAAATCTTCACATTTTCAATGACAAGGATGAAGCTAGAGAGTCAGAAAAAGACAAATACCATATGATTTCATTCATATGTGGAAGTTTAGAAACAAAACAAATGAGAAGAAGGAAAAATAAAAANTGGAGAATGTGCCATGCGCACTTGAGAAGAAAGTGAATTCCACGGTCTCAGGATGAAAAGTTCTAAATATATCTGTCAAATACATCTGGTCCAAAGTGTCATTCAAGTCCATTGTTTCTTTATTGATTTTCTGTCTACTTGATCCATCCATTGCTGTAAGTGGAGTATTGAAGTCTCCTGCTATTACCACATTCTTATCCCTAAGATTGTTTCTGTTTGTGATTGTTTAATATATTTATGTGCTACCATATTCGGTGCATTGACATTTATAATTGTTAGTTTTTCTTAATGGATAGACCGTCTAATTGGTATATAATGCCCTTCTTCATCTCTTGTTACTGTCTTTACTTTAAAGTCCAGTTTTTCTGATATAAGTATAGCTACTCCAGCTTTCTTTTGACTTTCAGGAACATGATATATATTTCTCCATCCCCTTACTTTCAATCTGAAGCTGTCCTCCAGTCTAAAATGAGTTTCTTGTAGATAACAGATAGATGGATTTTTTTTTTTTTTATCCATTCTGCTACCCTATGTATTTTGATTGGGGCATTTAGCCCATTTACATTCTGTGTTATTATTGAAAAATATGGGTTTAAAGCCATCATGTTCTTTGTATGATTCATGCTTTTTGTGGTGTCTCTGGTACCTTGAATTCCTTGCAACATTTCCCTAATAGAGTCCTCCTCAGGGAGCCAGTGAGGAGAGGAGCGGTTTCTCCCAGCATCGCTTGGGACCAGTGCGTCCCACTCAAGGTCAGCTGCACAGCTGGAAACATGATCCCTCTGGGTCCAGAGCTGAGGTTTCTCTTCTCCAGCGACAGGGACAGTTCCTTGAGCAGTTTAAGCCGCTCTTTCTTTACCCCTTGACTCATTGCAGCTCCCCGCAAAGGGGGCTCCCTCCCTACCCTCCGTGTCTCTGGTCCCAGCCTGTTTTTATCTTCCCCAGTTCGCACTCATTCTATAAGGTTTTCTCAGCAGACTCTGTCTCCTTTTCCTCCCAAACTCCTGGATTCTGTAAGGGTTGCTATGGCTTCAGGCTTTCTCTGTTTGAGAATTGGGGGTGAGTGAAATGTACGGAGCTCCCTACTTCTCTGCCATCTTGCCTCCTCTTCCCTACCACTCGAAATATCACTCAGCCATACAGAAGAAAAGATGTTCATCATCACTATCAGGGAAATACAAATCAAAACTACAATGAGATGTCACTTCACACCTGTCAGAATGGCTAAAATCAACAACACAAGAAGCAACAGGTGCTGGCTATTGTGAAGAAAGGAGAACCTCCTGCACTGTTGGTGGGAATGTAAACTGGTGCATCCACTCTGGAAAGTTAGTATGAAGGTTCCTCAAAAAGTTAAAAATAGAACTAACCTACAATCCAGCAAATGCACTACTGGGTATTTACCTAAAAATACAAGAACACTAATTCAAAGGGATACATACTTCCTGATATTCACAGTAACATTATATACAATAGCCAAGATATGGAAGCAATTTAAAGGTCTATTATTTGATGAATGGATAAAGATGCGGTATATATACATATATACAATGGAATATTATTCTGCCAACAAAAACAATGAAATCTTCACATTTTCAATGACAAGGATGAAGCTAGAGAGTCAGAAAAAGACAAATACCATATGATTTCATTCATATGTGGAAGTTTAGAAACAAAACAAATGAGAAGAAGGAAAAATAAAAAAGAGAGAGATCAAGAAAGAGACTTTTAATTATAGAGAATATACTGATGGTTACCAGAGAAGAGGTGGGTTAAACAGGTGATGAAGATGAATGAGTGCACTTGTCATGATGAGCACTGGGTGATGTATGGAATTGTTGAATCACTATATTGTACACCCGAAACTAATATGACATAATAGGTTAACCTCCTGGAATTTAAAAAAAAGCAACTAAAAAACAAAAATTGAAAAAATTAAAAAAATTATAATTTTCAGTCAGATGAGAAATTTAATTGAAAACAAACAATAAAATCTTGACATTTGCAACAACATGGATGGATCGAGAAAGCATAATACTAAGTGAAATAAGTCAATCAGACAATGATGAATACCATATGATTTCACTCACAGGTAGAAATTAAGAAACATAACAAATGAAGAAACAAACAAAGGACAAACCAAAAAAAAAAAGGACCCTTAAATACTGACAAAAACTAGTGGTTTCCAGAAGGGTGGTGGGAGAGGGGATGAGTGAAATAAAATTGATGAACAGTAAATTTAACTTGATGAGCACTGATAACTAGTAGTATTGAATCATTATATTGTACACCTGAACTAATATACACTGTGTGATAATTATACTTGAGTTTAAATAAATGAAAGAAAGTGAGAAAAAAGGATGAACAGACATTTCAATGATGAGGATATAAATAGAACAACACTTAATCACTTTATCTTAGAAGTATATTTTTCTAAGCAGTTTAATGGGACAATGGACCATGTTTGTGAGCAGAATAAATACGCATGATATCTGTGTCTACTGAGTCTTGCCATTCTTTTTACATATAGCTTTGTGATGGCCCATGAATATAGAATTCTGGCGGACCCACACTCTGTGTTAAATCAATAAGATTCAAAGCAAGTTCAAGGTAGGTGAATTCTATCAGTATGACTGAGTAAGCCTAGCCATTGATAGCCTGTGAGGGCCACACTATACTTTCACACCGGAACTTTCTGTGAACACAGAAACAAAATAATGATTAGAACAACAAAGAAACCTAGTATTCTTTCTTACTCATTTGTTTACTTGTATTAGCTTCTCAAGAAGTAAAATCAAAATAATTGAATTAGTTTTATGCAGTATTACCACTGCTTTGCTAAGAACAAAATACATATGTCTGTACGAACAGTAAAATAAGAATTGCGTAATGCATGTTATTTTGCATATGATTTATATTTACATTTAAAAAGGTATCACACACTTCTAAAATAATGGTAAAATTCATGCTAATTATTTAGATTTTAATTTTTCTTTACTCATAACAACAATAGGAAATGAAAAATACCATGACAAATCCACAGAAAGACCAAGAAGAAGAATTTTTCTTTTTATATTTTGGTAACCTGATTGGCACAGTTCCTCCTGCAAATTTGGACAAATTTTCCTTTCTTACTGTTCCTTGTAAATTATGTAGCCAGATAAAATACTCTGTTTTGTGCCTACATGGTTAAAACTACTATTTGGTTTATCTGCCCTTTATATTTACAGGCAACTAAATTTTTTTCTCAGAAAGAAAACCTAATTATCTAATTCTAAGTATCTCCCAGTATGTCTTCCAGCTTCCTCCCATACTTAAGTGACGTTTGAAGCTAGTTCTGATCTTTTCCCCTGTCACTTCAACTCAGGCCTGCCCCATCTAAGGTAGCTTGTGACAATCATTTCTGCAGACAGTATAGTGAGAACAAACTTAAATAGTTAATAGTACAAATTTTGCAATCAACTGGATATGGAATTTAATTTCTCCACTCCCCATTTGTTGGAACATCCTGAGCAAATCACCTATACTTTAAACCTGTTAAGCCCTACATTCAAAGATTATGATTCAATTAGTCTGGTATAGGTGACTAGGAATCTGACATTGTAACTAATTATTCCATGTGACTCTGATTTCCCAGTCCTTATGCTAGTGCTTGGGAATCCATGGATTCTATCATTTTAATGAAGTATACAGCCTTCTTAGGTCCTTGAATGTGCCTTAGAATAATATATATTTTATCCTATTAAACAGAAGACAAATGCTTTATTATAATCCTCAATAGAATGCTATGCAGGAAGAAGCAAGTCTTTTTACACTGACTCAAAAGCCAAAACAATGATCTCATTGTAAGGTTGCAGAATTTCCTGTGGTAGCAAGTAAAACTACATAGTTTTGGTACACAGCACTACACACACATGCACACACACACACACACACACACACGGTGAGTATATAACATAAGGAAAGCATCCTTCCAAATATTGTTACACAGTTACCTATATTTTGAGCCCTATTGTTCTTGTATATGAAGTTGATGGAAGTCCTGTGGAATAGGAATAAAATACAAAATGCCAGTGTGTGTGTTTGTGTGTGTGTAGGCAATTGGAGATTAGTAATACATAATTCATTTGGGTCTGTCAGTTATGAAGGACTTATTCAGCAATTGGCTATGAAAGAATTCTTGAGACATCTTTGGTCCAAAAAGGTGATTTTGTTAAAGCATGGGGACAGGACCCATGGGCAGAAAAAGCTGCCCGGGGGTTGTGAAGAGTGACTGATTATATACTTTTAAGTTAGTGGTGGTTAGGGATAGCATAAGTCCCTAAAGAATTTGAAAGCAAGGCTTTCAGTACCTTGAGGGGCTAGCTACCGCTAAGATAAGGTTATTTTTAGTCTTTAATAAAACAAAAACATTGAGGAAGTAAGGCAGCCATAAGTTGTTTGAGGAAGGTCACGCTCCGCATGTTTCAGGTGTCTTTCAGTGGGCTGAAAGCTGTAAGGGGATTTAATTTATGTTACATTTCTCTTGACCTTGTTTCCCTCATCAAGTTACACTTTATTTAAAAAAATTTACATTTATTTAATTTTGAGTGGCAGATTGAGACAGAGCACAAGTAGGGGAGGGCCAGAGAGAGGAGACACAGAATCTAAAGCAGGCTCCAGGCTTCAAGCTGTCAGCACAGAGCCTGATGCGGGGCTCGAACTCACAAACTATAAGATCATGACCTGAGCCAAAGTCGGACGGTTAACCAACTGAGCCACCCAGCGCCCTTCAAGTTACACCTTAAAATGGATACAAACACCTTAATAAAAGTTCATCAAATTTCCATTCCTCCGGATAATCAGCCTTACAAGGAGCAAAAGAGGCTTTCGGGGTGGGGATGGAGGGAAAGAATGAAGTATATTTTTGAAGCAGAAGTGAGTTGTATGTGGGAAAAGGAAGATATCAGGGTAAATTGGTATTAATGCGGAAAGAATTCAAACAGCCAGGGAATAATCTGAGGAGAACCGAAGTGAGAAAG